>NC_037538.1:19303021-19341289 GCF_001531365.2 Cynara cardunculus var. scolymus
AGTTAATTGGTATGTGACCTTGCTTGATCTCGAGTATGATGTTGATTATATTGATGTTCTTTTTCTATGTTGAACATTCTTTTGTGATTCCCACGTTCAAAGTAGGTTGTTGTAAAGGACATCATGTGGTACAACTAAGTTGTTGTCGTGTTGTTATGCAAAATTTCTTTCGAGACCTTCTTTATTTCGTAGTATATACGCTTATATAACACATTGTAACCATATTTTTCCACATAAATTCACTAAGCCATACAGCTTATCTTTTAGTGGTTTTAACTTTTSAGKGCAAATTGGCAAAGGCAAAAACAAGGTCGGATGATCGATTAGGGATTGACGTGTAAAGCCTACTTTTGAGTTTAGGTATAAGTTATACTTTTGGGTTGTTCATAGTAAGTATATTCCGGGTAGACATGTCCCCGATGATTATGTTTCTTTTGTTAGCTATGTATTTATTAAGTCTTAAGATTAAGCTTTTCAGCTTTGGATTTTCCATTCAAAACATTGTAAAGGTCAACCGTCAGCGTATCTACTACAGATAGGCTGTTACAGGTAGAAGAAGAGGGTTTATTCAGGGAACATACCTGAGTAGGAGTAGATGATGAGGGATTACTGGAGAATGATGTCTCTGATGGTTCATCTTTGACATCATTGGCCATTAGATAGAGATATGCCATATCTTCCTCGTTATAGGATAATCTTCAGAAGAATCAGCCAGTCTTGCTCTTCAGCGACAAAACCTTTGCCTTTTCGCTAAAAAATTCTTCATCTTCTTTTACTTCTCCTTCAACTTCAGGTATTTATCATCTTTAGATCTGAAGGAGGATGGGGGCTTAGAAGATGGCATTGCAATCTTCTTGGACCTGCATTCACTAGCAAAGTGACCTTTGCATTGGTAGTTCTAGCAGATCACTGAAGCATTGTCAATGGCATTTGACTTTGGCTTTTCAGAAAGAGCCAGCAAGGGATCTACGGTAATTATTTTTTCTGGCGAACCTCCTAAAAAGGTTAGTAAGAAGAGCCAGTGACTCATCAAACTCTGAAAGATCAACGTCTGACAAGCTCTCAGAGTTAGAAGGATCTAACTCAGTGATAGATACAAAAGATATAGAAAGAATAGAAGAAATATAAGCGTCAACTGAAGGGATATCAGAGATCAAAGCTAACAAAGAGCTTTTCATTTTCCTAGAGTCTTTAAGAAGATTCTTTTTCAGTTGACGGGATTGCTCATGATTAAGCAATATCCCATAAAGGGAACTAAGAGAGAGGGAGGACATGTCCTTGGATATCTTGAGACACATGGTATAATGATCCCATGATTCGGGCAAACATTCTAGGAACTTTGTCAACATCTCTGAGTTGAAATATTCTCTTCCAACTATCCTCAAATCAATAAGAAGATAATTAAAACGTTGATGTACTTCAGACAAAGTTTCAATCTTTCCATAGAAAAAGCTTTCATATTGTCTTACTAGATTTATCTTCCTCGATTCTTATACTTCAAAAGTCCTTTCATATTTAACAGATAAATTGTCCTATATGGTTTTCGAGGCTTTGAGCTTCATCACTGAGTGATATACCTCGTAAGGAAGAGCCATGGCTATTATAGATCTTGCATGAGTGTCTAAAGCCACATTCTTCTTGTCTTCATCACTCCATTGATAAGGGAGGTTTGGAATATGCCATTTAGAAAGTGTGCTAGTTGTAGCAGTTGCAGGAACTACTGGAGAGATAGAAGATGGAACATAAGGTCTATTCTCTATATAGTATGGGATCTTAGGATCTACACCTTTCAAGAATAGAGACATCCTATTCTTCCAGAGACTGAAGTTATCTCTAATGAAACGGGGAGGTTTGGCAAGAGAGCCATTATCGTAAAAATGGGTGCTAGTGTTTTGCAAAGCCATTTTAACAGGATTAAATTGTCTAACGAAAAAAAGATAATAAAATACTAATAAAACAACAAAACAACACAAAAATCAAACGTTGCTCTGATACAACTTGTTGGTCCCAGCCGAATCTACAAAAGTTATAGGTAACCAGTTTGTAGAAGGGGGAGATGAATACATATACATAAATTTTCACTTTTAAAAATTATATATTGATAAAGAAGATCAATACAAATTTTACAGATTGTTTGCGGAAGAGATAAGGGAAAGAACCTATCTAAATAATCTAAAGTTCACACAATTACAATTAGCAAAGAGAAAAGATTTTCTATAAGAAATAAAGATGAGAATCAAAGTGCTCTTCACTTGTTCAAAGTGGTTCTTTCTCTTAGATAGAGAGAAGTAATTTCTTAGGTAAGTTAGTCCTAAGGAAGATTGATAACTGACAGAATAGCACTTTATACCCATTGCATTAAATGCAATTTAGAAGATACAAAACACGTGTCATGCTTTTGGAGGAAAGCTTGTCCTTTGCTACAGTAAAGAGTTCTTTTGGCCGTATATAAGCAGTTCTCTTTTCATAAAGTGGGTAAGCACTATAGAGTCAACGGAGTGGCTCCGTACTATACTATACTCTAGAAAAGGTATGGGTTTGTCCTTTGTGTAAAGGAGGACAAGACAAAAACAATCGTGCTTGGTAAGTTTCCTTTGATCGTTGAATACTGGAAAGACGCTGAAAGGTCTCTTCAATATTCGTTGAAACTTGAGTAGTCTTCACACATATGTAGACAAGCTTATAATCACTGAATGCCGCTTCAGATCCCGAACTTCCTGGTCTCTAATCTTCACCTTATGTCTTCGACATAGCTGAAGGATCTGCGGTGTGAGTTTTGTCTTCTTGAAGTATAACAGTCTCTAAAGGAATTAGAATACATGTTCAACAATCATCGAACAAACTCAGTGATGATCGTTGAAACTGAATAATAGAAATAAATACTTTGTAAGTTAAAAAGAATCATCATTAAATCAATGAGAAAGATGATCAACATATCGCTCAACATTAAACTCACAAAACTCTCACAACTCAAAAATTGAGAATATAGCTCAGCACTATATCTCTCATATCTATATCGCTCAACACAGACAAATCAAAACTCATAGGAAATCGCTCAAAGATATCGCTCAACACATATCTCTTTCAAAACACTTAGAAAAAGTTCAGATTCAAGAGTGAATTGCTTAAAGATCTCTCAACAACACGGAAAAAAAAATCAAAATGAATAAAAAATCTCTCAAAAAAATCTCTCACAATATAAACAAGAATGAAATACGCTCAACAATCAGATTTAAAAAAAAAAATTAAACTCAAACATAAACATAAAATTTTTAAAAAAATTTGAATCAAACAAGGATATGAACATTTTTTGTTCATGTTACAAAGAACATTCATAAACACATACAAACATACAAGAATGATAAGAATCAAAAATTACCAAAATAGATTGTGTTCTAAATGAAATAACAAAACTAAACCAACCTTTAATGAATATGAATCACAAAATCTGTTTTAATTGAGATTAGAATTAGATTAAGTCAATATGTGAGGTTTCTGGGTTCAAGAGTTCTTCAAGATATGAAATGGGGAAGATGAAGATGAGAGTAAAAGTAAAGGATAAAAAGTGTCCTAAAAACTTGTTCAGACGTACTAAAGCGTCCTATAAATTTATTGCAACCCTTTTAGATAGGACATTTTATTTTTTGGTCATATAAAATGGTCTATTAAGACGCTTAATTTTTTTCTGCTTCATATAAATCAAAATTTATTGTAGTGTTTATTTTGTTAATTATTTGAATAATCAGTGTTTTTTTAATCTTAATTTATGATTTTTATTTTGTTGCTATTTTAATTATTTGTAGTTTGATTATATATTAATAATCTCACGTTAATCGAACTTAATTTTCAATATTTTTCTCGTGTATTTTAATTCTCAACTCAAATTATATATGAATTTATTTTGATTTCACTTGTTCCTCTAAACTTGAGATTTTTTAACGCCAAACTTTTTTGTGAGATTAATAGTTTTTACCTAAATATAATATTTTTTATTTAATATGTATTTTTCAAATATATAAAATATTTTTTAATAAAAATTAAAAAACCGATTAAATTACATTAAATTTTAGAATAGACTATACTTTTGGTTTTTATAGTTTGTTTAAAGATCGATTAGTTTTTCATAATGCTTACTAACTAGCATTTTAATATCATGAAAATGAAAAGTTAAGGAATAGCTATGTAAATAATTTGCATCAGCAACCAAATCTAAAATTTTAGCAAACCATAACAACCAACTTAATTCACCCTAACAATAAAGAACTTGGAAAACGTTTTAGAATTTATTTTTCCTTTTTTGGTAGGTTTAATTCCTAAATAAAAGGCCAAATCTTAGATCAGTCAAAAACCTACCGTGATTTCTTCATGCCATCATGCATGGCATATCCCTTCCATCTTCATCTCAAATCACACACACACACACAGTTGCTTTTGATCTCCATTGATCACTTCCAATGATCTTTACACCAAAACCCTTCATCTATGTGGTTTCAGGAGGTACCCTATTTTCCAATTTCACTACGTATCTATACAATATCCGTATATATACATGCATGCATATCGAAACATACGTGCATATATGTATGTATATATCTATGAATGTATATGTATATATATATATATATATATATGTGTGTGTGTATAACCTTTTTTTGTTTCTCACTTTTGTTGGAACTTAATAACTAAATCATTATGTTAGTTATGTTAATTATTATTAGTTTGTGGATTAGATAAGTGTGTGTACACACACACCCTCCAATAACCGATGGCAGTTAGAGAGGGAGGGGAAAAACCATCATATAACCACCTCTTGAAGAGATGTGATGGTTAGTTGGCACTCTTTCATTCTCTATATATAGGTGTTCTTATCTTTGTAATCATTGTCTTCTTTGTGTGAAATATATACATATATTAGTGACATCTTGTTCTTTCTTTCTATCCATATTCTATGAATGATGTCGAATACATGATGATCCATGGGATGCCCAGATTGAATGATCTTGGGAAGATCTAAACCTGTGCAGATTTCGAACAACTTTTTCCTGGAACAGAAGAGTCTTAGCCGCGACAGAGGTATATATGTATATACACCCACATGAGGAAGATGCTGGCATGTTGCATGAAACCATCAACATCTGATCATGAAGGTAAAATTTCTTAATCTGATTACATGAAGCCATCGACTGTGATATGAACAAGTTTCAATGACCATCAACACGTTCTATTCATTACATGAATACAAACTACGGAAATTTCAAAATCCGTTGATATGATATCAAGATTTGATTTCAAGAATCCTCAACTCAAAATGAGGGTTTTAGAATCTTGGAATTTGTCAATCTTGTTTTTGGGTTTTTTAGTTCCAATGATGATGAAAAAGTGGAGTCGATCTCAACGTTTGATTTCCAAATATCAATTTGGTGCAGTTCCTCCTGCTACTCCTCCTCCAGCCCCATCAGAACCTGCAGAACCAAGAGCAATCATGTTATCGTTTAGAGACCTGCAAACAGCGACTCGAGGGTGGCGTACGGACTGTTTCGTGGCGAAAGGTCGTACGTGTGAGGTGTTCAGAGGCATGTTAAAGAATAAACAGGTAATAGTTGTGATTTCTTTAAACATGTATTGTTCTCAATTTCATAATATACACTTTCAGATAGTCGCCATCAAAAGGCTACGGAAAGACCCGGCTATGGTGAACCGGTTTCTCAGAGAATACAAATCCGAAAAGTCCTTTCTTCATCAACTCCATCATGAAAACATTATTGAATTGAAAGGCTTTTGTACCGAATTGGAAGAGCTGATGCTTGTGCTCGAATTCGCACCCAAAGGAACATTATACGATCGTTTACATGGTAATCAAACAAGATCAACTTGTAACGATTTCGATTAAAATAGTAGCATCATGCTGAAATAGTCCAAAGAATTGAAACGCCCAATTATTTACGCAGATTCTAATGAATTGTTAGGCTGGGAAAACCGAATGAGGATCGCGTTAGGAGCAGCAAGAGCGATAGACTACATTCATCACGTAGTCCCTGGACCAGTTTTGCATAGAGATATAAAGAGTACACACATAGTAATAGACGAAGGGTACAACGCCAAGTTAATTGATTTTGGTAATGCTATATACGAGCCAAAGGAGACGCATTATAATCATATTGTAGGTACAGAACCGTATACCGCGCCCGAGTACAAACGGGAGAACCGACTAACAACCAAGTGTGATATCTATGGATTCGGAGTGGTGTTGTTGGAACTAATCACGGGTCGGAAAGCAGCTCCGGAAGGCGACATGAGGATCATGGATTGGGCAACTGTGAGACTAGTAGCCACGGCAAATTGGCCTACGCTTGTCCCAGGAATGATCGATGAACGGATACGTGAAACAGTTCCACCAAAAGATATGGTGAAGATGATGAAGTTAGCGACGGATTGCATACGAAGAGACATTCTAGATCGGCCTGAGGCATCCCAAGTGGTTGCTCGGCTGCTAGAGATTTCATGTTTGGTACGTACGGCTCCCAGTAGCAGTGGAGGAGGGATATCATGTTTAGAACATACGATTGCCACGAATAGTATTGAAGGAGGAAATACAGTTGAGAACAGCCATGGTCCAGTAACTACAGATGAAACCTGAAATAAGTGTAACAACAGGGAACAAATATAAAATGTAGAAAAGGGGTCGATTAGATTCATAAGTTTCCATGTCTAACATCATATAAACTCGAATATTATACAAAGATTTTTTCATATGAAAACATCGCATACATGCAAATTGCGGTTTCCAATTTGATGTGGACAATTTCATGGTTTTGTCGGTTCACCTTAATTTGTTTAGTTGATGGCGAAAATCCAAGTTTAGGGGTGTTGGAGATTGCTTATTTGAAACAATTTATGATTTTATCTAACTTATTATAAGTTAGAAGAGTTTAACTTCTTCAAAAACTTTTTATTATCGGTTTGACACTGGTATAAGTTGTTTATCCAAACACTCAAAAATACTAAAATAAGTCAATAAATTATTTTTATAAATAATCCCAAAACACCCGCTTAATCGTCTACTTTTTTTGGTTTTAGGTTTGTGGTGAAACAAGCCAAAATCAATACATAGTCGTTCAGTCACCATTGAACCTCTAATTCCAAGTCATAAAATAATTTATATTTTTTAATTAGACTTATTTTTTAGAGTTTTTTAATTATAGTTTTTTAAATATTCGTTTTAGCTCCCTTTTGATTTGGGTTTAGTTTCGAGCCAAACATGAGTAGACATGAGACTATATAGACTGAATCATCAATTTTAAAGATATATTTGAAGATTTATTTTTCCTTGTTTTTTAAGGTGGTGTCTGGTTTGAGGATTTAAAAAGTATTCAACGAAAACGAAATTGAAGGAAGGCGTTTGGTTTTATAATAATAGTTGTATACTTGTTCTAATGTAGCGGGATGCAAAGGATTTTGAAGTTTCGATCGTTTTGTTAAAAAGAGAATGTAAGGCATTACAAGGATAAGATTTATTCCCCTAATTCTAAAACTTAACTCATTTGAAGACTTTTGGTTTGATGGACCGGTTTTGACGTATGTGGATTTCGTGGAAGGATTTGGACTTGCAGGGACTTGGATTTTGGATTTAGATTTGGAGGGATTTTAGATCTTTGATGTATATAGTTTGTAGGATTTGTAATGAAATTCAGTTCCATTTCTAATAAATAATGTATGCACACAACATGTTTATACAGAGAAATACTGCTAAGGAGTATGTAAACCTATAGGGTCGAACACAAAGAATACGTTTCACTCCATTTGTAGAAACCCGAGTTAAATCAAGTTGATTGTAGAAATAATAATTCTTGAATAATAATTAAGAAAATATCATGTTAAAGTGTCATTATGATAATTACAGGATGTTATTTGTATGTGTATACAATTATACTTGTATATACGCACAATGCCGTTGGAGCTACAAATGTGAATGATTTTGAAGCTTGGGTGGTTATATTAGAAGAGATGTTAAAACATTACAATGATAGGATTTGCATTTAGTCTCTACAACTGGATATATTTTGAATAGATAAAAGTTATAGTTCTAGTTACAACTAATAGATGAAAACTTTTATGATAGTTCAAAATCCAATATGATAAAACCGATCCAATGTGAATCTATGATAGTTCAAAATCCAATATGATAAAGAATTTATTTTATATAATATTTGTATTTAGAATATGGTTAAAATGCTTTGCAGATTAATTCAACATTTTGATAAATCTAAACCAAAGGGTGATTCCCAAGACTGAAAGACTAAGGGGCTGTTTGGTAGGCTCTTAATGGTTACATTAAGAGCCAATCGCTGAATCGGTCAGAGGTTGCAAGTGTTTGGCAAAAAAAAAACCACCTCTTAATGGTTACAAACATCTCTTAACCATTTTGACCCTTATACTCCACTCAACCATTCAGGGGCTGTTTTTTTTCCATCTTTGCCCTCATCTACTCACGCAGACCTGCTCGCTTCCATCTTCCATTCCCGATCGAAGCACATATCCTCTTCCCCTTCCATTCCCGATCGAAGCACATATCCTCTTCCCCTTCCATTCCCGATCGTCCTTTCATCGTCGGTTCCCGATCATCCTTCCATCGTCGCACCCCGATCGMCTCGTCTCCGGTCGCCTCTTCGTCGCCGCCTCGTCGCCGCTTCGTCGCCGTCGCCTTCCACAGCCTCACGTCGCCGTCTCGTCGCCTTCCACAGCCTCACGTCGCCGCCTCGTCGCCTTCCACAGCCTCGTCGCCTTCCACAGCCTCACGTCGCATTTGGTTAGGGTAGCATTTTTCTGTCTAGGGTTTGGTTTAGGGTAGCATTTTTMTGTCTAGGGTTTGGTTTAGGGTAGCATTTTTCTTTGAAAATTGATGGTGTTTATTGCTAACTTCATGTTTATAACAATGTTAATGATGATTGGATTACCTATATTTTGCAATTTCTTGAGGATTTGTGATCTTGATATGAAGAACATGAAGAACATCATCTTTTTTTTCTAAAAGAATGTTTAGAATTGATTGTA
This sequence comes from Cynara cardunculus var. scolymus, assembly GCF_001531365.2. NCBI lineage: Eukaryota > Viridiplantae > Streptophyta > Magnoliopsida > Asterales > Asteraceae > Cynara > Cynara cardunculus. Next base: position 19,312,073 of record NC_037538.1, read on the forward strand.
TTTCTTGAGGGTTAAAATGGTAATTTTGYTGTCATTCAGAAAACAATTACCAAACAACTTTGTTTCATTCAGCACTTAACCATTCTGACCCTCTTAGCCATTCTAACCTCTTAGCTATTCTGAACTAAATCATTCAGCAACTGTCAAACAGCCCCTAAGCAAAAGTAAGAGATTAGGATTAATAAATGGTGATTCCCAAGACTAAGAGACTAGGCAAGACTAAGAGATTAGGATTGATAAGAGAGTATGAAGAATATGACCTTAAACTTAATAATAAATTTAAGAACAAACTTAAGAACAAGAGAGGATATATGGAAAAAGCTTTTAATTCTTTCCGAGGATAGTTACAAATGAGGGGGAATATTCCTTATATAGACAAGGAAAAAGTTCCCTTAGATAATCATGATCTAAGTATTACAAAAGCAATCAATTTTTGGTTCAACATAAGATAAACACTTACATCACTTTAAAATGACTTAAAGTTTCCATCATTTTTACATCACACTAATACTTAAGGCCTAAGAAATACTTGTATACATTATTTTACAAAAAACTTCTGGAATATTTTTATTTTATTTTATTTCCAACGTGAATCCGGACGAGATGGATCATCTTCGTACATGTCAAAATGCTCTTCAAATGGGTCATAATCATCATCTTCTTCTTGGTTTGTGAAGTCATATTCGTCAGAAGTATCTATTTTCTGTGGCGGATGAGTTTGAAACCACTGTTGGACAGACTCACTCCACTTCGATGACAGTGGGTGTTCTGCAGGCCATAAATATTTGTTTTCCATGACATGCGCTGGAATCATCTGGGGACTTACTTGATTTGCACTGGCGAGAAGACCATGTATTTCCATGTGCCTGTGGACTTGGTATATTTCAAAGGATTTGCTGGAAAGATTAATGTCATACCAATCGTAGATGAAGGCTAAACATGAATGATAAATTATTGATTGTGTTTGTCTTGTAATTACCGTAGGAGGTAGGAAAGAACAGGGCTTCTGAACATGATGACTACATAAGTCTTATAGCATGTGGATAGCTTTTGGAGCCATTTGTGAGGAAGATCGAACCAACTGAAAAGGGTAAAGACATTTTTGGAACTTTTTTGGGCTTTCTCGAATTGACATTGGAACAAGTATGAGTATAGCATGACAACATTGAAAAAAACGACAATAGTGAAGGACACGAAAAGATACCAGAAAAGCATAATGCTTCTTTTGGTAACCCATGCAAATCGTGAATGTGGAAGATGTTCAGGAAAGGGTAATCAGGGTGAAACTTGAGATTTTTGATGAAGAGGTCATGTTGGGTGATGGTAAAGAACGTTTTGTAGTTAAGGTGGGATCTTTCTTTCAAGGTCAAGTCGGCGATGGTTTCTGTGATTTCTTTTGGGAGGTTCATGGGGATGGCTTGAGAGGCATCTTGGTTTAAAGAACTAGCTTTAGCTATTTGGAACACCATTGGGAGGATTTTTTTTTCTCGAAGATGGGTTGGACCTCTTTACTAAATAATTGTTAATCAGACACCTTGTGTTCAAACTCCTCAACAGAATGGGATAGTGGAACAAAAGCATCGTCATTTACTAAATGTGGCTAGAGCTTTCATGTTTCAGGGTGGTATACCTTTGAACATGTGAAGTGAATGTATTATAATTGCCACTTATCTTAAAAATGGAACACCTTCCTCTGTCTTAGGAGGAAAGTGTCCTTGTGAACTAGTGTATGGATTTCAACCTGTTCTGACCCATTTGAGAAACTTTGGATGTCTTTGTTTTGCCACTAAAACCAATGTTACTGATAAGTTTTCTTCTAAAGCTGAAAAGTGTGTTCTTTTAGGGTATGCTAATTCCCAAAAGAGATACAAGTTATTTAGTCTTGATACAAATAAGATAATTGTTTCCCGTGATGTTAGGTTTTATGAGACTATTTTTCCTTTTAAAATAAGTTCAAAGAGTTGGATTATCTTACCACTAGTGAAGTAAATACTCTTAAGTTTCTTCGATTCCCCATTTGGTTCTCCTACTAATCTCACTGGTTTACCTCCTAATGATGAGGTTAACCGGCCATCATCTCTTGGTAGTAGCCCATTAGAGCTATCAGTAGACAGCAGCTAGGTAGCATAAATGTCCTACTGAAAACTCTCAAGGAGCTGTCGGCTTGCAACAATTGAGTAGCTCGGAGATGGCTGCCAAGGATAACGCTAAGTCTGGCGTGCAATCTTTAGATGTTCACCAAGGTGACAATAGTGTTGAAATTTCTAATCTCCACCCTGAGGGTATTTCTTTTTAGTTTCAATAATCAATAAACTATTAGAAGAATGACTAGAGCTACCAGTTTTCCTAAAAAATTTGATGACTTTGTCATAGAAGGCAAAGTTAAATATGGCTTAGAAAGAGTTGTAAATTACTCTTACCTGAATTCTGAAAATTTTTGTTTTCTGTCAAATTTAAAGAAATCTATTGAAACAAAGAATTTTCAGAAGTTTGTAATGAAAAAAATTGGATTAGTGCCATGAATGATGAAATGGAAGCTTTTTATATAAATGGGACTTGGATTATCACTGATATGCCTACAGGAAGAAAACCAATAAGGTGTAAATGGATTTATAAAATAAAATATAAATCTTCTGGTAAAATATAAAGATACAAAGCTCGTTTAGTTGCTAAAGGGTATAGTCAAAGAGAATGGTTTGATTATGAAGAAACTTTTTCTCCTGTTGTGAAAATGGTAACTGTCAGATGCATTGTTGTTCTTGCTGTTCAATTTAATTGGTCCTTGTTTCAATTAGATGTCAATAATACTTTCCTATATTGTGATTTGTTAGAAGAAGTTTATATGACTTTACCTGAAGGATATTTTAATTCTGATGATAAAAGAGTATGTAAGCTTGTAAGATCTTATTATGGATTAAAATAAGCACCTCGTCAATGGTATGCAAAACTATCCTCTTGTCTTATTAGTAATGGTTTTACTAAAAGTATTAGTGATTAATCTCTTTTCACCAAAAATGGTGAATCTGGGTTTGTTGTTCTTTCAGTATATGTTGATGATATTGTTTTAACTAGGGATAACTTGTTAGAGATAAATATAGTTAAAACATATTTGAAAAGTAATTTTTTGATTAAAGATCTTGGTGAACTAAAGTTTTTTCTTAGGAATTGAAGTCCTTGATTTTGATAAAGGGATATGCATGTGTCAAAGAAAGTATTGCTTAGAACTGTTAAATGATTTTGGATATCTTGGATGTAACCCTATTAATAACCTATAGGTATGAACCTTACTATTACTAACTTTATTGGTTTTGTTTCTAATGATCATCATTTGCATGATTGTAGTGGTTATCAAAAGTTGAATGGTAGACTAATCTATTTGCTTGTAACTCGTCCTGACATTGCCTTTGATGTTCATTGCTTAAGTTAATTTATGCACTCTCCTCGTCAATCTCATCTTAAATTGGCTTTAAGAGTCTTCAGATACTTGAAATCTTCACCAGGAAAAGATGTTAGTTTTACAAGGTCATAATCTTTTCATTTATCAACTTTTGTTGATGTTGACTGGGGTAAGTGTCTTTCTTCCAGAAGATATGTCACTGTTTTTGTTTGTTTCTAGGAAATTCTATGATTTCTTAGAAAAGTAAAAAAACTTTCTCATTCTTCTGTTGAGTCTGAATATAGAGGAATGGCTACTGTTACCTGTGAAATTGTTTGGGTTCTTAAAATTTTAACAAATTTGAGAGTTAAAGATTTACTTCCTGTAAATCTATTCCGTGACAACAAATCTGCTACAGAAATTGTTTATAATCTTGTTTTTCATGAACACACTAAGCATATAGAAATTGATATTCATTATGTTAGAGAAAAGGTCAAAGGGGGTGTGTTAAAAGTCATAAAAATCTTTTCTTCTGAACAGCCTGACATTTTCACTAGGTCTCTTAGTATGAGTCAACATAATTACTTGTGTTCAAAGTTAATGTTGATTGACTTGTTTAAATGTCAAGACTGAGGAGTGATGTTAAATATAGCCTTTATTTTATCCAATCTTAACATTTATTGTTGTTTTTGTAGGTGGTTGTTGATGAGGGGTTGATTTTGTTGTTTGTGCAAATCTATGTAGCTGGGTTGTAGGTTCGAGAGTAGCAGTGCAATTATTGATAAATTAGAGGACCAACCTTGTAGCTGCTTGATATATATGTATGAGCTTGAACCCGGTTTGAAGAACGAATCGTCCTCTTGACTCTTCAGTTTTTTATAGAGTTCTCGATAGTTTCTTCGAGAAGAATTTTAGGGTTTTCTCCTCATCCTCATCTTAGTGTATAGATTTGTAAGTTTGTACAAGAACGAAGTTAATTGTGAGTGTTTACTTATTTGCCTCTTTTAATTGTGTTTTAAAACATGTTGTAGTTCATTTAAATTATTGGATCCATTTGTTATGGATTTGGTTGTTAGTTAATATGGCACGATATTGTATTTGACTGATAAAGATGATCACTTAATTTTTATTTTGGAGGATGATTGTGATCCTAAATGATACATGTACACTTTCTTCTCGGTTTACTTAAACAATAATAAATATCTTAACAAGAATGCATGCACATGTCTTCCATCCATCTCAAGCAATTAACTCATCATCAAAGCAGTCCCTCAACCTTAGCTTCGCGACCTCCATGCCATCGGTCTCAACCACGTCGCAACATTCAGTTTTTCCATTCTGCAACACACACAAATATTAGTAAAACATATAGTAAATTATATCAAAATAATATATATATATATATATAGTACGTTTCAAATGCAACTCATCACATTTATACAATCAATGCAATACCAATTGAGATATTTATGAAAATGATAAGAGTTTATTTATTATGATTTGAATATTTATAGAAAATGAATATGGTTCAATAATTATGATCAATTTTTTTGGAAATAATCAAAACTTTTGTGAAATTACATATTCATTAAACTAAATGAATGGTTGAGATTGAGTTGTATTGGTTGTACAAATGTAAAAGGTTGTCATAATAATTCACCTCTCTCTCTCTCTCTCTCTCTATATATATATATATATATATATATATACAAGGTTGGGTTCACGTGAGACCAAGAGTTTTAGTGAGACCCGTAAGACCAATTTATGTTCATTGATCAACTTTATAAGCTAATGATCTAAAATTGTACGGTGTCAATTTTGTGATTATTGAGAAGTCTCAAGGCAATTTTGTGATTATGAATGTTCAGATTGCAAATCTAATCCAAGGGTTGAGAATTTGTTTTACGAATCTCACGAAAAACTTTTGGTCTCACATGATACCAAATATATATATATATATATATATATATATATATATATAAAATATTGGAACGTAAAAGGAACATATTATTAATTTCTGAACAAAAAAAGAACATATATTATAACTTTAGAAACAAAAAATTGTTTCTGAAATTTGATTTCAAACTTTCTTGTTTGAAAATGTTTTGTTACTGAGACCAGAAATGGAGTTTTTGGTAGTAGGTTTCAAAAATGAAAAAATGTTTGATTTTGGTAAAATTTTCCCAATGATATAAAAGTAGCGGATTTTCATTGATATTCAAACTCACCTTGTTGGGTTTTGCCGTTGGGGACACAACTTGAATTCTGGAGACCAAATCCGCAGAATGGTTGCCGGCGAATTGACAAGTCGGCAACCCACGTGAAGCCACACGAATGTAATTTGTTACGACTTCATTTTCACTAACGTTCTCTACTGAATCAAATGAAAACACATGGGGAGTTTCACATGGATCGTTGGACAACGGTCTTGTGTTGAAGATGTAATAAGGTGGCTGCGAGTTCCATAACCAAGGCTTGAATGTTTCGAGAGGGACCTTCAAGATGCTCCGAGGGATGACTATCTCGTAAACATGGATCGAGTAGCCCCACGAGACTGAAAAAGACCATTTTAACTGTCTGTTGTAACATATGGTTTGTTGTACCAAACGGGTTTGGTCAACTTTTGCAGCTTTCATAAGGTGTTTTGCAGATTGAAAACTATCCATGGAGCGGAAGATCGGATCTATGTGGTCGAAATGATGGAGAGAAAGCAGAGGAGCTTTCGGGTGTGACGATAGAAATCCCGATACATCACCCCGTAAATCCATCTATAAAAACAACTCAATTGTTATTCAATTCCACCAACAAAATTTACATACACTTGTTATATGCCCAAGGACCAATCCCCAAACCCATTTTTTCTATACCAGACAAAAATTGGGGGAAATGTAAATTTTATTCCCACTTAGGACCGTTTACCAAATGCTTACCTGGGTAAATGCTTACCAAATTACATTACATTATCGGATGAATATGGTAAGGACCAAGAATCTTACCCAGTAATAGCAAGACAAAGACCAAGAGAGTCTTACCCGGTAAGTGAGGGCAACGACTCTTACCATGGTAAGTGCTTACCGGGTAAATTGTTGTATACGATGCCGTTTTGATGGACTAAAATCTTATCCGGTAAGTAAATGATAGTGTTAATTTTTGCCAATAAACACTTACCGGGTAAGTGTTTGATAAATGGCATCCATCTGTCGATATTGAATATAATATATTTTCTATTTTCATATTAAATGAAACATATTTTATATTTTAGTAAATTTGTTCAAAGGGTTGTGAAGATCCATAATGACCTTCAATTAATCTTTTATGTGAAGGTTGATTGAAAGAATTATGGCCTAAATACTTATCGGTAAAATTTAACATTATTACTTACTTACCAGATAAGATTTTAGTCCACCAAAACGGTACCGTATGTAATAATGTACCCGTAACCTCTTGTCGTGGTAAGAGTCGTCGCTTTCACTTACCAGGTAAGATTCTTGGTCATTGTCATATTCATTTGGTACGGTAATGTGACTTGGTAAGCGCTCACTCATGTAAGCGTTTGGTAAACGGCCTCTTACTAAAAATAATTAAAAACAGATCAATATGAATATTAAAATTAAAATGTTCGTTTTTGATATAGTTATTTTGGGTTAAGGTTTAATTATGATTATATTTTGTATATTTAGGTTAAGAAATAAGAGGTTAATATATTTTTAACTTTAAAAATAAAATTTTAATGTGTTGTTAACAATGTGATTAACGTCATCACATTTTTTACTCTGTTATTAATTAACTTTTTAATTTGAACTGGTGATCTAAGATTTATTCCTATTATTTTCTTGTAAAGTGGTTTTCTACCGGAATCAAATATAAGGGTTGGGTTCTGTTGAAAAGGGAACGTAATAAGATATCTCGACCTTTAGATCAATGTTAATTGAATAACAACACTAATGAAGTACACCAAGATGCATCATAATTCCCTTTTAAAAGGCAATTAATGGTAGGTATGAAATTAAAAGTGATCAAAGTCCAGATCTTTTTTTTATTCTCATTATAATTTCCCTTTATATTGAAATCATGCACTACAACAAAATTGAGTTTATAGAACGCCTCCAATCTCTAAACGTCCCGATAGACCTCTTTATAAGACTTCGTTTATTTGACCAAAAAATAAAGTGTCTTATATAAAGGCGTTGTAATAAGTTTAGATAACATTTTTTGACGTTGTAATAAGTTTTTTAGGACGCTTTTAATATAAAAAAAAGTCTCATTAGCAACTTTATTGAAACACTATTTGAAAAATTGTTCTATAAAAACAAGTGTCCTATAAAACAAGTGTTCTGTAAAAAATTAAGTTTATAGGACTCTTTCTCAAAAATGTCCTATAAATTTGTTAATATGATGTTTTGTATTAAAAATATCCTAAAAAACTTGTTAAGACGTCCAAAACCGTCATATAAACTTATTACAACGCTTTTAAATAGGACGATTTATATTTTTGGTCCTATAAATTAAGTCTTATAAAACAGTTTATTGAGACACTTAGAGATTGAGAACGTCTTATAAACCCTATTTTGTTATAATGATGGTATATAATATATATATATATATATAGAGAGAGAGAGAGAGAGAGAGAGAGAGAGAAAAAGAGAGGAAGGAGGAAGATGTAATAAAGTTGAAAAAAAATTAAGAATTTGTCTATTAAAAAAAAAACCTTAAGAATTTGAGTGGTTGAGAAGGTAATTTGGCCAATGAAAAAAAAATTTAGTTTTAGAATTAAAATAAGTTATTTTAAAGTAAATAAATAGTATTAAAAGGATATTTTATTCTCTCTGTCAAAATATTATCAAAAAATTTAAAATATGGTTTATTGAAAATAATATTTTATTTCTATAGTTTTAAAATTACAAAATTATCGTAATGGTTTAGGGGCTGTTTATCCAAATGCTTACCGGTAAGTGCTTACCTATAGGAGTCAACACTATAATTTATTTTGATGAGTAAGATTTTAGTACTTCAAAACGTATTGAATGCAACAATTTACCGGGTAAGCACTTACTTGGGTAAGAGTCGTAATCTTCACTTACAGGGTAGGACTCTTCATCCTTCTTATCGCTCTTACCCGATAAGATTCTTAACCCTTGTCATGTTCATCCGATAAAAAATTTATTTGGTAAGCACTTACTAAGTAAGCGTTTAGTAAATAACCCCTTAGTTTTGGTCCATCTTTTTAACGGTCTTTAAAAAACTTCTGCTAAATTGGGGACTTTTTTGTTTTTTTTTTAATTTTTTTCTTTTATGCAATCAAAATTGATTGTATAATTTTGGTACTAGTGGTTTTTGATTGAGTAAAAGACAAAAATAATTAATTAAAAAACAAAAATGCCTGTATTTTAAAGGTGGTTAGAAGGAGAAGGCAAATTCGTATATTTTTCCAAATCACGATGGTTATCTTGTAATTTCGAAAATATAAAGGTGAAAATATCACTTTCAATAACAAGGACCACATTCGTAGTTTACTCTATTTTTAATGTATGTGTGTGATTGGAAAGAGAGTGACAAAGAGAATAATGAACTTTTAATGCTCTGAATAAGAGGAACCGTCTTAAAAAAATGATTTAACTTAAAAGACAGATGATGCCCCGACTTGACTCATATCTTATATGTGAATGTTACGTAGAATTAACACAAACATACACTAATATTTACATGTATAATTTTTGTTATTTCAGTTAATATTCATTTAAAAATTTATTTAATAATCAAATTTGAATACGATATATATTTCATATATATATGTATGTATATATATATATATACATATATATAGGAGACTAATCAAATGAGAACTGTTTTGTTTGTGGTAACCGTGAGATCCAATATTAATCACAAATCAAAGGTTAATTAGAAGATTAATAATTTTGGAATTTTTAACTTAAAATATTAATTAAGGGCATTTTTCAGGATTTTATAAATATCATCTCTCATCTTTCCTCTCTTCGGCAAATATTATTGATTGAACTTTATTTTGATGAACCTTATGTGAACACGAGATATACACTGTGATATCTACAAACGGTATTCACTGTGATACCCAGGTATACATACAAGATGCACAACGTGATATCCTTTGTAAAACAATGAAAATAACGAAAATGCACACTATGATACATTTCATAAAACAAAGAAACTACATTATGATATACGTGAAACTTTTTTAATATTATCACTATGATACACTTTGATTTATAAACGTTTTTAAAATACGATGTATATTAGGTAATTGGTATATACTAGATAACTAATTTTAATTAAATATTTCCTTGTAAAAAAATTACTAAATATTTTAATTAGTTATCAAAAATAAAATTTTATATTACCTTTTTAGCTTATTTAAGAAATATCCTTAAATATCTCAAACGAGTGGTCTATGTTGAATCTCACAATTACTACAAAGTAATCAGTTTTTTCTTAAATAGGCTCTCACACACACACACACACACATATATATATACACACACACATATATATATATATATATGCTCATATATACTATACATGCATACATATACATATATATATATATATATATATATGCGCAAAAGATTGTGTAAAAAATGAAGTTATGGTAAAAATGGTAAAAAGATGTATGAATCTTTGACCACTTTTATTTTCATGTCTATCCATGAAATGTGTTTTAAAAGAGAATTGATCTGATGCATCTTGGTGCATTAGGATTGACATTCAATTATGATTGATTCAAGGAAGGAGATCTCTTCTTATGCTTCTTACCATAATTTATCTTCTCATCGAAACTCAACCCTATGTATACACAGTTAAAAAATGAAGAAAAATTTTCAGAAAATAAATATTAATTTATATACATTCTAAAAATTTATATTTAAAATTAAAAACTAACTTAATAATTTACTTTAGTTACAGAATTTAAATTTATGAGATTGTAATAAGTGTGATATTATATGTCCTTTTATATTAGAAAATTGCCTCTGATGAATGATCTATTATTGTGGTTTTCTCAACAAATGTCGTTTTCTTAAGGATTTCCTTATATGTCACACGACAATCAAGAAACAGAGTAAAACATCACGTGATCTTCGTTCTTAAGATATTTAAAATATTAATGTTTTGCTAGAAAGGTACTTACATAATGCAACAAGATACATTTTGATTTTAATGTTTCATCTTATTTATTTTTGTATTAGTCGATGTTATAATACGGTTTTACGTGATTTTGAGAAAACGATAATGTTTTTATTTTTTTAATAAAATATAAATTTGAAAATATCATTAAAAAATTTAAAAAAAATATTGATATTAGTACCAAACTATCTATTAATTTTTTTTCCTTTTCCTGTATATCTCTTTAATTCATTTTTTTATTTTTGGTTTAATAATATAATTTTTTGTAAAGATAATAATTAAGTATTTTGTTAGAACCAATAATTATCCTAATTATATTTTAGATTTTTTATATTTAAAATGAGATGTTTATTCTCTATTTGATTATGTTTATCTGCAGTTAGTTACACCAATTCAAACATGAAGCTTTAGTAAGTTAACTTACGTTCAATTTACTTACAATTTTGAATTTTAAGTAATATGAATCAATAAACAATACTTCATGCATAAGAAAATTATGTATAGTAAATTGTAAGTTATCAGATTAATTTAAAGTAGATGGTTAATGAATGTTACCTGATGAAGACCTTGATGAGTGGTCACTGAAACTCCAAAATCATTAACGCAAGTCATCAAAATCAAATCCGCACTATTTAGATACGGATACCTTTTGAAGCAGTCTTCTATATTCTTTTGTACCATTTTTGCCAACGGGTAGCTCATTATGAGTCCGGCTCCACCGAAACCCATGTCGTACGAGAAAATCTGATTCGACATTATACTTTCAGAATGACCACCGATGTATATATACTTATTATGATCGTATTCCGATAAGACATCCACCAAATTGTCTACAAAAAAGATCGAGTCGTCATCTCCCATGATGTACCACCGCACCCCTTCTCTCTCTTCCCTAAATACCTCGATCACAGCATGCACCATCCGGACCATGATTGGTGCCACATGCTTCGTTTCATCCAGTAACTTTGTAATATTATCGGAAATACGAAAAGGCGGGGAGTTTGGTGACCATGGCAAGAGATCGTTGGTCGGGGCTGTGTCGAGGTAGAGGTAACCACGGGTGACATTCGGACGCCACCACGACTCGATGTAGGATTTTCGATAGGTCCATGCCTTTGTAGATCCCACAAGTCCGAAAACAATATGGGAAATGTTAGTGTCGGGTTGCGGCAAGGATTGGCGTGCTGTGACAGGGAAGAAGTCCGTTCGAAGACTGTTGCGTTGTTTAGAGAACGAGAAAACGATGAACATGATGAGGATCGAGACTAACACAAGTGTTGTGCAAAGGGTGGATGATGTGGGTTTGAGGGTAGAAGTAGCCATTGGTAAAGGGAAAAAAATGAGAAGCTTTGAAAAATTGAACCCAATGGTTTTGATGGTATGTTTTTTTATATGTTGAGTACACTTTGGTTTTACTTTAATTTGATTTACAAGTGTTGCTTTAGATTATATTAGGTGGCATTTTTAAGGGCCAACCATTTTATTACTTAAAACTGAAATGTCCGTTAAAGGTTAAAACAAGCAACCATATGTCAACACTATTATTTAAGTTTATTACATTAGAAAGGGTACTCATGCAATGCAACGATGTAAATCTCGATTTTAATTTTAGTTTTTATTCTTTGTCTTTATCGATATAATATGATTTTATCCGTTGGTTTTATATACTTCAAACATAGAAAACTAAAAAATTATATATAAAAAGGAGCGATCAAATGAAAACCATCCTCATTTGTACAAATCGTACAAACCACCCTCATACGTCGATTTCATTGTTTAATCTTATGAAATTTTTTCATGAAATTGTTTAATCTTGTGAAATTGTTTCATATAATATATTTTTTTTTTGATGAATTTGTTTCATATATGGTTATGAAATTGTTTCATATAATATTTAATGAAATTTTAATGAAATTGTTTTATGTATTTCTCTAAAATTAAAATAATGAAGACGATAATATCCATGATGAACACTCTTTACAATAAAAATGGTTAATCAACCTCTCATAATTACAAAAAAATAAACAAAATGAAAAATTATGATTGGTTGAATGTCGTTTTCACGATTTGTACAAATTGTGTGGTTTTTATTTGAACGTTCATCTCTCTCTCTCTCTCTCTCTCTCTCTCTCTCTATATATATATATATATATATATATAGTAATAAGTTATAAAGTTAGATTTTAAGATATTATGTATTAATAAATATGGGTTAAATGCATGAAATAGCAACCTACTTTTATAAAAAAATTTATTATAGCATTATACTTTTGTTTTTCTTTATTACAGCAATGTAATTTCAAATTATTTTTTATTAAGGCATCGCACTTTAAAAAATCTATCCATTATAGCAATGGATAACTTGTTACCTTTTAAATCGGTAACTATTTGACTTTTTTGTTTGTGTGGCTTTTATAAGGTGATATGGATGACAAATCATTTTGATGACTTAATTAAAATAAAAATAAAAACCTATTTCAAATTATAATTAGTGATTTTCATTTCTCATTGCTATGATTTTAAAAAAAACATTTAATTTTTTTGACTTTTTTGTATTAAGTTGCATACAAATTAAATATTCTAGAGTAAAATATTTCTTAAATAAATATGCTACATTATTTTTTAGATATATTTTGTTTGTAAAAAATGTAACACTTCTTATTTCATGTTGTTACAAAATATATMTTTTAAAATTATCTCTAAAAATGTTAACGAAATGAATTGTATTATACAATTTTTTAATATTGTTGTTATATTTATAAATAATTCAAAAAAATCTAATTAATTTAATATATTTATACGTCAAGTAAAAGTTTTTGAACAAATATAATATAWTYTTTAAAAGATAATGTTTTTTGGTAAAAAAAGAACAATTCTTTTTTCCCCTTTCAAAAAATATTTTTTTTTAAAAATATTAGCGAGATAAGTTGTCTTCTACTAGTTTTATTAATATTGATATATTAATGAATAATTTAGAATTTATATTTATTAAATAACATGTAAAATATCTAAATATTAAAATTAAAAATACATTGTTTAATAAGAACTAGTATATGTTATAATAAAATAATTTTGAAAGTACAATGTTGTAATAAGAAAGTCAATCACTATAATACATGTGGACAGCCTACGTGGACAATGAGGTGGTATGGAAACCTGATATAATGGGTAAATTTAAATCAAAAGGTTACTCAATGCTATAATGGGTAAATTTTTCAAAGTACAATATTCTAATAAAAAATAGTTTGAAAGTACATTGCTGTAATAAGAAAAACTGAAAGTAGAATGTTTTAATAAAAAAATTTATGAAAATAAATTGTTATTTTATGCATTTTGCCCTAATAAATAGTATCTAACATTTAATAACTTGTAAATGGTAGTTACCAAATATTTTATAATATGATATATAAAGGATTCATATTAATGCATTTTATACGCCATTGAACAAAATGGTATCATATTAATTATGCACTTATCTCCTCAAAATCCACAAGTAATGGTCACATTTTTTCTCCAAATAAGTTTGATGGTTATTTTCAGCCTGTAGTTAACGATTTTCGTGTTACAAAAAGAAAATGCTAATGCGTTTCGGAGCCATTTCAGTGATTTCACAATTTTTGCATTTTTGCCGTAAGAGTAAACTATGAATTTGGTCCATGTTTTTTGTTAGTTATAACACTTTTCATCTCAACAGTTTCAAAATACAAGATGGTTTTCTTAGTTTATAAAAATGCGAGCATTTGATTCTTGCTCTAACGGCCATTAACTTTCATCCATATTCTAATTCTTTTTGGTTTTTCCCACATTTTCCTTATAAAATAATAAAAGATTAGCATATTAATTAGTTAGTATGATAGGTTCATGTTAAGAACCTAAGAAAACACGTATTCTTTTCGAGTAAGAGAGTCGTAAGGGTTGTTTTGGTAGAAATTTCCCTACCTTTTCGTTTCATTTGGAACTTTAAATACAATCAAAATAAATTACTCTGCTACGTTCGAGGACACTACTTAACACATGAGCATGGCTTCAACTACCATAATTGACCTACTCTGAAGGGCCTCATTGTAGGTACAACGAAACTCACTAGAGGTTTTCTGAAGCAAATCCTAATTTTCCTACTGAATGGAAATTACCTGAGAAACATAAAAACATATGAGTGGATAGGGACGAAACATTAAAACCAAACACCATGACTTGCATTTCCTAACATTACCCCCCCCCCCCCCCAATTAACAATAACCTTGTCCTCAAGATTGGTGTTCGATCATCTTTGCACCAGCTTCCAGAACACTACCCTTACCCCTCAACATCTTCATTTTTCACATTAAACCCTCCCTTTTCTTCTGCGAACGTTATCTTAGGTGCCTGACATTGATGGCCCGGAGTGAACCTATCATCAAAATTGAAGCAAACTCCCTGGGCACTTCACCTCTGCATCTCATCCCATGTAAGACGTTTAGGAGGAGCAATCACTTCTTTCTTTGTGGCGGGAGGATCTTCCAAGAGTGGTTGGTTGGGTGGTAGATCGAATGCATGTTGCCTTTGTAGTTCTTGATCCTTCATTCGAGCATACATGATATTTTATGGTTTAAACATTCGGATTGTATCCGTGATTTCAGGCTCATGTCGTCCCATCAAAGTTCTGTAGGAACCCAAATCCTCAATTACCAGCAATGCCAAGTGATGAATTAGTGGAAACAAAAAACATTAATCACTATTTAAGACTGTATGAGAACAATGAAATAGATATAAGTAATAATTCGAATCATCAAAGTCAATAATGTGTGTATAAGTAATAATGGAGCCCTTCTTGAACGAATATATTTCTATTGATTAATAATTATGAGATTGAAAGATTTACACCAAGAATACACAATAGTGTGTGTATGAAAAATACTCAAAAAATCTCTCTCTATTATAGGTAAGAACATGATGATATTTGTTCAAAAGCGTACCTAAAACCCTAAAAAGGATCACCTATTTATAGCCTCCAAAAGAAAAATGTAGAGTAGGACCAGAGGCTATGTATGCCTAGGCTAGAGGCTCTGCTTGGTTAAGCCAAAGACTATGTTTCTCCACATCTCAGCTTCTAGTTGTGTAACTCCACATCATTTGTCGAGGATAATCTTGGGTTGTCGTTCAACTTCATTTGGAGCAGAAGTCTTCTGATTAAGGAGATAGCTTTGCTTCATTTTACACTACTTTTACATTAAGAAGTGATTCTAACAAGTTATGACCAAGGCTTTTTGTGTCCATCCCTATACCTAATGCTCGACCTTTCAAACTCCCTTTGGTAATCTTGCAATGAACTCATCTAATGTATTTCTGAGAGAGCCTCATCAAAGTTTTCCACTTCCATCAGCCCAAATCGAGCCCAAAGCTCCCTCACAAAAACATCCCATGTCACATTCTGATCTTCATCCATATAAGTTCTTTCAAGACATTGCCACGATTCATTTGCTTCTCCTTCCAAGTGATAAAAAGCTAGTGGTACCTTTTGGTTCTGCCATCGTTTAGAAATTGAAGTATCGCTCCACTCTTGCATGCCACATGGTCGGATCTCCTCCCTCGAACCTAGGAAACTTGAACTTGATGGCCCTCGATTCAAACAATGGCGTGTCCCTCCATTCCTCGTCTTGTATCTGTAAAGGAGATTATCACCCTCTTTATGTTCATGACCACATATCACCTCAGACCACTTGGTGATAGTTTCCTATAATATAGACATTATCTATGTGATATTATGTTGGTCCCAAATGGATCTACAAGAGTTTATTGGTAACAATTTGTATAAGGAGGGGATGAAGTGATAAAAGAATATCAGTACAAAATTTACAAATTGTTGCGGAAGAATATAAGCTTAAGAACTTATCTAAACAATATTAGAAGCACACAAGTTACACAGAAGATAAGAAGAGAACAAGAAAAAAATTCTTGCTTAAGAATGTGCTTAAGAAGGTGTTGGTCCCAGCCAGATCTACAAGAGTTTAAAGGTAACAGTTTATAGGTAGGGGGGGATGAATACAAACACAACGACTTTCACTTTTAGAAATCCTTTATTGATAAAGAAGATCATTACAAAATTTTACAGATTGTTTGTGGAAAAGATAAGATACATAAATCATCTAAACAATCAAAGAAACACACAAGATACCGAAAGCAAGAAATAAAATACTTTCTAAAAGAAAAGGCTAAAAACTCTTGTGCTTGGGAATAAGCCTTTCTCTTAGGTAGAGAGTTGATCTTCAAGAAGTAAGAATTCTTGGAAACAGTTTGCTTCTTCTTCACTGGGTTGAGTTAGTGGACATAACTAAGAAGGAAGAGCTTCTCAGCTATTTATACTTGTTGTATTAAATGCAATTCAGATGGTACAAAGCATATGGCAAGCTTCTAGAGGTGAGCTTGTCCTTTGTTACAAATATACATGTTTTTGCGTATATAAACAGTAGTCTTTCACAAAGTAAGCAAGCATGCTTGAAGACAATAGAGTGACTCTGTATAGTACTTTACTTTGAGAGGTATGAGTTTGTCCTTTATGTATAGAAGGACAAGACAAAAACTAATCTTGTTCAACAAAGATTCATTAGATCACTGACACTGGAATAATGTTGAGGTTTCTTCAGTGATCGCTGAATCTTTAGTAGATTTCACGCTTATTTAGACTGGCTTGTTATCACTGAAAACCACATCAGATCATGAACTTGCTTGTCTATGTCTTCAACTTTATCTTCGATATCACTGAAGGTTCTATGGTGTGAGTTTTGTCTTCCTAAAGAATACTAGTCTCACTAAGAAGAAACTGGTTTGTAGGTTGTTTTTGGGAGTTCTTGTTCGCACACAATTTATAGAGAGAGTCCTTGTGTATGAGTGTAACACCCCCGTCCCGTGATGTTAAAGACGGGAGATGCCACAATTGGTTTTAAAAAAATCAATGCATTATATAAAATAGAGCAGCTAATAAAATTTACCAAAAGATAACTACATAACCACAGACGGAGATAACGTGTCTCAAAATACCAGTATGTCTACATTAGTCATCAAAAGTTAGCAAAAGTATGACGTAATGGGTTATCTTTAATATTGTCATCTTCGTAGCTCTCATCCCAAAATCCCTGCTAAGTCATGTACCTGCCGAGGACAAGAAAATCTCGATTGAGTTTAATGATCAGTGAACGGATAATAATAACTAAACAATCACTATGAGATAACAAGTTCAAAAGAAATTTATAGCGTTAAGTGATAATTCAAAAGAAAGTCAAAATACCCCGAAGGCATATCAAGGGTCCGAAGACCAAACTGCATCACGAGGACACGCTGTTCCCAAAGGATGATCAGTCCGTTCAAGCATAAGTGAGGAAAGGGGTGCGAGCACAATACAACAATCCTCTCTGTGGATTTAACCACGACCACAATTTATTATCCAATAACGGTTCCTATGATCGATCCATACGCCATCTATTTGACCGTTACATAATCAAGTCCACCTTTAAGGACTATAAAAATAAGGACGTCATGATCGTTTTAGCCACCATGGAAACATCTCAATATTGTTGCCCCCAATATTAAGTCTATAGTAAAATGTTTCACAAATGAAGCAAGCTAACAAAGTCAATGATCAAAATGATCCATATTCCAAATAAGAATGTACATCATATTTCGAAAGGAAACAAAAGCTTAATAGCAATTGATGAGCACAATGAGAATTTAGAACCAACATATTCGGATTAGGAAGCCTTATACAAATGGCTATCCCCGTGTCAAGAGATATGAAATCTATACGTTAACCGAATTTGACAATTAACGCACGATCAAACGAAAATTCACGATCAAGATTGATTTGCCAGCATACCTAACGAATACATAAACGAGTTACTATTTACAAAGCATAAAAACCATAACATAATTATTCTAATAAAATTAGTTAGGTCTTAATGTACTTAAACAACGTAGATTTCAAGAAGGACAACCGGATACGAATTGAGAACTCAACCGTAACACTAGCCTTATGCATTTTCAATCCAACTGCTTCCGTCCTTCTTATTTCTAAGCATTTTTACCCTACTTAGAGACCAATCCATATTATATTGTTTAAATGAAAGTTGTAGGTTGGTATCATACGAGTCTATTAGTTTTAGAATCATCTCATTGGATCATCCATCTATTTTATATAAATTTTACAAAACTGCACCCAAGGCCTAGAACAATACACTATCCACTTTTCTAACAACCAATGGATTCGAAAAAGGTACAATTGACACAACTCTCTTTCGCAAAAGGCACAAAGGTGATATCTTACTTGTCCAAATATTTGTGGACGACTTCATATTTGGCTCAACTATCTCCAAATTTTGTAAAAAGTTCTCAGACCTAATGAAAAGTAAATTAGAGATGAGTATGATGGGAAAACTTAGTTTCTTCCTGGGTCTTCAAATAAAACAATCTTCATAAGGGATATTCAGCAATCAGTCCAAATATGTGATTGATCTTCTAAAGAAATATAATCTCTCAAATTCATCATCTGTGAGAACACCCATGGCCATAGGAGCAAAGTTATACTCTGATCTATCAAGTAAGGCTATAGATGTAAAAACCTACAGAGGCATGATTGGGTCACTCTTGTAACTAACAGTTAGTAGGCCATATATAATGTTTCCTACTTGTCTTTATGCAAGATATCAAGCAAATCCCAAAGAGTCTCATCTTTCTACAGTCAAGAGGATCTCTAGATACCTTAAAGTGACTCCTTATTTGGGCCTCTGGTATCCAAAGAACTCTGGCTTTGTTCTAAAAGCCTATATAGATGCAGATCATGCAGGATGCAAACTTGATAGAAAGAGTACGTCTGGGAGCTGTCAACTTTTGGGAGATAAGCTAGTAAGTTGAACATTCAGAAAATAAAATCGTGTATCAATATGTACAGTAGAAGCAGAGTATGTTGTTGCTGCTAGCTGTTGTTCACAAGTAATCTGGATGAAAACCCAACTGAAATATTATGAGTTCCATTATGAAAGATTCCCATCTTATGTGATTCCAAAAGTGCAATAGCAATTTATGCAAATCATGTGCAGCACTCCAAGACAAAGCATATTGATGTTAGGTACCATTTTCTCAAAGATCATGTACAAAAAGGAACTATAAAGATGTATTTTGTTCCTACAGATATCCAACTTGCTGATCTTTTTACAAAAGCCTTAGGTGAGAAAAGATTTCTTTTTCTAGTCAGCAAGATAGGTATGTTGAATCTCACCACTTAAGGCATTCTTTTAATCAACCAGAGATCCTTTCTGTCTCTGGTACATGTAAAAGTGGTAAAATCTGGCAAAGAAACTAAGTTTTCTATAACAGAGCCTTTAGTTCTAAAGGTCAGAGCCTTTGTATGTTGGTAAAACTTATTTCACTTTGCCATACATCCCTTGCATACAGAGCCTCTGGTTCCACAATCCAAAGCCTCTGTTTCTCAACTCTTTGGAACCAGAGCCCCTCTAGTCCAAAGAAATATTATTCCTCCAAGTCCAAATAAGCCCCTAGTAAAACCAGAGCCTCTGGTTTTAAAGACCAGAGCTTCTAGATTCATGGTCTTAAGGACCAGAGCCCCTCTGGTCCTACCTATTCACCTTATCAAAACATATTTTGCTCATTATACTTGATGTTTTGATCCTTCATTGAAACCAGAGCCTTTGGTTCCGTAAACCAGAGCTTCTGGATCACAAGTCTTTGGAACCAGAGCCTCTCTGGTCCAATAGACGATGCTCATCACAAGTCTTCAAGTCCTAAAAGCAACCAGAGCCTCTGGTTCAATAGCCCAGAGACTCTGGTCCACCTACTCTTTGCAACTAGAGCCCCTCCGGTTGTACTAAAAGTTCACTTAAGACTAACAAGTGCACTATCAATGTAACCAGATCCTCTGTTTCATACCTCTTTGCACCCAGAGCACCTCTGGTTACACTAAGATTTCATTTTAAACCTTCATGTCACTGCCTCTTTGCAACCAGAGCCCCTCTAGTTGATCTAAGAACTCTTTAAGGACCTAAAGTGTAATATTCAAGTAACCTGAGCCTCTGGTTCTAAATACCAGAGCCTCTGTCTTGACAACTCTTTAGAACCAGAGCCCCTCTAGTAACATTAGAGTGCTTTTTAGACCAAGTCTAATGCTCCAAGCACAACCAGAGCCTCTGATTCTTAAGACCAGAGTCTCTCGACACCAAATACTGACCCAATACTTCTTGTTTGCTTGAAGGTGACTGGAATGCATTTGGGTCTTTGAACAAGTATATACGTTAACCAACTTTCAAACATGAAACATCTTGCTTTTTTTCTACAGAGATCGTCATGATACGTGATGCGTTATGATCGTAAGTGTGCACACAGTGGGCACAAAATCCCCAAAGTGGCGGTGCAAGTGCACGCCGACACTTTGATCGCTTCAAGTAATAAAGTGGTATAGTACCAAGATCGTTTCCACATAGACTGGACTTACTGAGAATCTGAGATTTTCATGAACTTTTTGAACATGTTTCGGTTTGAGAAAATAATTGAGTTTTGATTGTGCAAAGCTTAGAAATATGAAATAAACCTTTGATATTAAAATATGGGTATGGGTGTAAGCTTCCCTTAAGAATGATGTTGGAACAGTTTGGTCAGGAACTCATGGGACTTCTATAAGAACTTCGATCTCTCGAAAGTGAATTCTTATATACTGTTCCCACATAATGCCCACAAAGCATCCAGTTTTATCAATCTTTAAACTTGCCGATTAGCTAATAGATAAAAAGATATCTGGTTCCACTAGCCTGAAGATTTATACTCACAACTCATTGTCGTATAAACTCGACTAATATCTGAACATTAGCTAAAACATGCAAAACCCGCATCTTTGCGTGATTATCAAAGACTCTCTCAAATCTTTGTGCATCATCTAAGCCGTATTTCAGATCYRSYCATCTCTGGATCAAGGATCTAATATTAACACTTCAAAGTGATCAGCTTATCTGTGTTGAGCTTAAGTCCCGACTTAAATGACCAAGCTTAAGAATCAATAAAATTGGCAACACCCAAGTGTGCCTTCAAATTCTTAAGTTTGATTCACACCCACACCCAAAGGGGTGCTTAGCTCATAATAAAATTAGAACACATAGAGGAAACAGAAGGAGAAAAATGCATAAGAATTACTTGAACTGAAAATAATATTTAAACTGTTGCCCACAGAGGGCATACAATACACAGTGGTGAGAATTAAAGACTAAGTACGAAAATAAAATTACAAGCAGAAATTAAACTTGCTCTACTACTGTAGAGCTTGAGAGAATGTTCCAAGGTTGCTTAGCTAAATTGTTGATGGAATGGATGTCTTCCAAATGAGAGAAAAGCTTCAATATATAGGAAAAAGTGAGAACCTGACAAACTCTTCGCCCAAAGGAAGAAAGTCTTCATCGACTAGAAGGTAAGGACCTCTCATCACCACATGTCTACTTTTTCTGGCCTAGTCACTTTTTCTTGAAAGGTTGCAAAAGGTAAAGTTACCTAACCATTAAAATAATGAAAAGGTAAGGAAGACTTTTTCATTAAAATAATGGTAGAGGTACTTTATTGGCATTTTATAACTCAACCAGGCTCATTCTTCCAAGTAACTCAATATTTTTGGATCTAAACTCAGAATTAAATCTCATTAATACCCAAGAGAGCCAGTATTTGAATTTTGTTCAAATCCGTCTTGAGAAAAATACACCATAGGAAGAATGTGAGCAGAAAGTGGGCAGTATACCAACAGCAATGGGTTTTTTAGAAAATAATTAAATTTTTGACTTTTCATCACCTCTTAGCATATTTTGGACCAAAAATATAGGATAAGAGCAAAATAGGTATCAAAGACACAATAAAATAGGGATATTGAAGACAAATAACTCTCACAAATTGAGAGTTATCAATACGCCAACCACAATTTTCTTACACACATTGTCACTAAGACCATATGTATGCTCGTATTGAGATTC
The DNA here is from genome assembly GCF_001531365.2 of Cynara cardunculus var. scolymus. Taxonomy (NCBI): domain Eukaryota; kingdom Viridiplantae; phylum Streptophyta; class Magnoliopsida; order Asterales; family Asteraceae; genus Cynara; species Cynara cardunculus. Next base: position 19,334,594 of record NC_037538.1, read on the forward strand.
AAATTGAGGCACATAAGAAAGCTAATTCTGCAAAGTTACGTACACTGGTTGAGGATGATAATGATCATGGGTTCATACATTCCTAGATTATAACTAATTCCTAGATTAGGACTACCCTCAACATCTATTCTAGTGTTGGAACTACCCCCAACATTGCTTATATCGCATGTTGACAACCTCATAAAGTTTAGGCAGTTTATTTGACCCAACAACATATTCCATAAAAATAAAAACATCGTCATTATCACCTAACTCGATACTTGAACCAAAATAAACCTAATCATACCAACAAAATGGTTTAAACCAATTTTTTTTCTCCACATAGCTACCAAACTCGGGTATGTAATATTTGGGGTCAACATCACTCCACGATGCATCATTTCAGTAGAAACATACTCCCAAACATCATTAACTTTTGCCCATGAACCACCAACACGGAGATGTAACCTAATTTCTTCGGTTCCAGAATTCATTTTCAAAAAAAAATGATGGACCAAATTTATGAGTATTGAAGAAGAAAATACGAATTCATATGGAAAAATGTTGTTTCAAAAACTGAAATCAAAAATATTTTGTATATCTTCATGCAATATCTTTGTTCCCTTTATAGATCAAATTATTGCATAATGTACGAAACAACCATCAATGTACTGATAAAATGTACGATTACTACAAAAGTTGGAATCAAAATCAATGTACATCCGCAATTAAACATATCTAAATATTTGTAAATGGGGTTTCTTGGAGGAAGTTGCGGTTTGGAGTTCTTGAGATCAAATTGCAATTGAGGTTTCCTAAACCATATCTCCCCGTGGTGACACGTGGTACTTCGTAAGTTGTAGCTTCGGCACCTACGAAGGTAGTGATTTTCTTGAAAATGTGGGAAAGGAATGACTACGAAGTAAATTGATTCGGTCAAAATGGCTATTTATGTTATATCCCCAATAATGGCAGAAGAAGATTACGAGGAATGAGGGTGGGTAGGGACCAGAAGTTTATTTAAGTAAACTAAAATTTGAACGATTTTTAATATAAGCAAAGTACACATGTCATCTACATCCTCTTGAACAATATAAGCAAAGAAAATATTCAGTATAACTCGTTTAAAAGGTAACCGGTTAATTATTGTTATAATGGATAAAAGTTTTAAACTACAATGTCTTAGTAAAAAAATAATTTAAAAGTATATTATTGTAACAGAAAGAAAACAAAAGTACAATGTTATAATAACTTTTTTTCAAAAGTACATTGTTATTTATGGTGTGTTTGGTATGTAGACTACATGAGACGGAACAGAACAAAAAAAATAGTCTCATGTTTGGCATGCCATAGACAAAAAAAGCATAGGACAAGGTGAGACTATTTTTAGTTTTCGTAGGACAAATCTTGAGATGTAGTCTTGGAATGTTAAACTTTTGACAATGACGTGACAAATGTTATTTACAATTGTTGTGTTTAAATTATGTATTTATTTAGAACTTGTGGTATGACAAATGTTATTTACATGTGGTCTTGGAATGTTGAAAAAAATATTGATATCATAGAGTAAATAATTTAAATATATTTTGATTGATTTGTTGTCATTTTACAATAATTATATAATATAAAATAACACTGAACAACATTTAAGAATAATATGATCATTTTAATAGTTTTGTTATGTCATGTTCTAATCGTACCAAGCATTTAGAGATAATATGGTCATTATATGTTAAAATATTATTTTTCCCTAATTTATAAATAGGTTTGGGAGATGGATGGCTCACTAGATCTTGGATTTGATTCCCACTGAACCACTCCAAGCACACAAGGGAATGAAGGAAGGAAGGAACTCACCCTCTTGCAGACAATGGAATAAAATGTTAACGAGAAAAACTACAGTACCCATCTAAAAACACTTTGTGTTTTGTAAAACACTCGACGGAAGAATATGATTTTGATAAATCGACTCCACATCATTTCATTTGCCAACGTATATGCTAATTAGACTAAACTAGTAATTTTAGTTTATCTACCACCAATTCACCGCAATCTGCATTTGCTTCCTGTTGAACCACCGCAGTCGTATCGGCACTTGATTCTTTTGCCTCAAAAGAACCACTTTTCGCAAGGTTATGTGTCGACAAACTTCCCGTTTCAGAAAAATCCTTCAAAAAAGAATCCTCCAAAGGCCCTATCAATGCTATGCTGTGCGGGATAATACTTGATCCTGGCCCATTTGCTTCTTTAGAACCAGCTACGGTTTCTACACGAGGTTTGTTATGTGTTAAAGAACTTTGAAGAACATCTTCAGAATTGTGGGTTGCTGTACTCTGCTCAATAATTGCCGACTCAGGCCCATGATCCTCTTTAGAATTAGATTTGGTTTCTGCATGAGGTTGCTTTGGAGAAGCATCATCACTTAACAGGTCTTTCTGTGATTCGTCGATTATGGGATGTAGATGGGGGCAGACGGGTGGGGCCCTTTCACGACACTTGTGGCACTTGAACCCAATAATAAACCCTATGTGTTCATCTTGAAGCCCGAAAGCATCCCCATGGTACCAGTCTGCATTAATATCACAACTCTTAAATTTGATTTATACAACATAAAAACTGCAAACAATAAGTAAATTAAGACAGTTTAGTTACCTCCACAAGTCTCGCAGCTGATATAATTCAATGATGATCGGAATTCTGGTTCATGACAAAGAGAACATTTAGGTTGATTGGTGATGGAAGCCAACTGGTCAAAAGCCACAAGATGATTCCTGGTCCTAAAATTCGTAACTCGTTCATCATCAGGCTTTCTGGACAGGAGAAGACCACGGAGCCAATACGTAGTTTGCATTTGTGATCTCTTCTTCTGAAAACTTTCCTTTCTTATTTTTCTTGGTCTTCCTCTTTTGCCCTTCGGTTTTTTCACATCATCAGCAGAGTTCAGTTGTTTCTTTTTATCAGCAGATTTCACTTGCTTCTTTTTTGGTTGTTTCTTTTTCCGCTTCTTTTTAGATTGCAGGGAAACAATTTTAGCTGTCCGAGCAGATCGTCGTAGTGGTACAGCAACACCTCTACCCTTGCCTTGCAATTGCTTTCCTTTCCCAGCTCTTTTAGTTGTTTTTGACTGCACTGGCTTTACGATGTTTGAGGCTTTCTTGGTCTTCCTAGAATGCATTTTCCCCTTCTTGGGGATGATCTTCAGAGTGTCACCACCATGGCACTTGTGGCACGTATAGGTACATTTTGCAGTTAAGCCTTCACTGGTCTTCTTCACATGTCTTTTATGGAAAACGCCTGGATATATAAACCACCAGATACCAATTAAAAGGGTCATGCATTACACATCTACTAGTTCTATGAATAACGGATGAGGAATATAACCAACACACACATGAATATATAGACACGGTTTATGTATACACCCACATGTGTATAGTACTGTTAGGCCCGAAGTTACAAGGACTAGTACTAGGAGAGGAAATAATAAGAGGCAGTAGGGGTACTTTTGTAATAATGCTTGCTGGATAATCAGGCAGCTAGGGCAGTAGTTGATCTGCCTTGGGGAAAGAGAAGGGGGGGGGGGGGGTAAATAAGAAAGGAGTAGTGGGAGGAGGGTATATTCATTCTGTTGCAAGACAATCTTGTCGCCTCAGCCTCTCAATAGCTGGGAAACCATTCAACAATTGAACATTTAACAAATTACAGTCTGATTGCAAAAAATATGAAAGGGTAATATATATATATATATATATATATATATAGATAACATATGTGTGCATCTCTATATATGTCCTCCATCAGGTGTAGGAACACCATTATATTATAGAGATATAACCTGTATATATGTCAGTTGATGGTAGCAATGAACGGGGAGGTAAAGGGTTCGAGGAGTTTATACATGTTTTTCTGTTCCGTGTTTTCCAAGAGCAATGTCAATTCCCCTTCACCCTTACCTTCAGCTCTAATACATTTTAGCTCAGCAGCATATCCAGAAATGAAAACAAAGGCTACATAAGTGAAGATCCACAAATGATACTCATCTGATCATTTGTAGGTGCAAACAAAGGTCTAATACAGTTTTCGGAACACTAGAAAGGCAGAACAAATGCTGTGAAATTGACGCTAAGTTGTGCTAAAAATATACGGAGCTTCAATACGGGATCAGAAGACGGTGCAAGTGTTGAAAGCATAAAATCATGCTTTTTAAGGCTTACAAGCTTTTGACAGAACATCAAATTTTAAATGAAAGCATGCATTGAACTAATCAGAGGCAATGAGTGCTAGATCAGCGTCAAGAAGAACCAACAAGGTCCAAAAGTAATGTCGAGTTCACACGAGGTTCAAAACAAAGGGAGTTCCACAAGAGCAAAGATCCTTTTAGCCATTAGGGATGTGACTTTGGCTAAGAAGATTCTAGGGGGCTTAAAAGATTGGACTGGGCCGACACTGTCATAAAAGTTAGAGGCGAGCATCGGAGGTCATGATGCTTTTTATCAAAGGTCACATAAATTATATCAAACAACAAACACTATGTCTCCACTTACAGGTTTCTACTATTGCTGACGGATGCAAAACTCTACCATAGTTATAACAACCAATGTGTGATTTTAGGGCATTGCTAGCATATAGATCTCTAGGAACTGAAACCAAAGGTAACCCTAGAAATTATATATCTGGGATTGGGTTCCCGTGAGAAGGAAGTCTTTGCTTAAAGCGTGAGAATGAACCTTCATCAACCTGCATCTACCTCCATTTCACAAATCTTCATCTACCTTTATTTACCTTCAACTACCTTCATTCACCTATTTATATCGATTTTAATAAATTCATGCATGTGAAAGTGAAAGCGATTGAAGATATATACGAGTTTGTGAAGATGATTGAAAGTGAAGATAAAGGTGAAGATGAAGATAGTTGAATATACATTAAAGCCCCTGTTTTTGTCAGCTAACAATTGAAGGTCCGTGTTTTTTTAGCTGTGAGATCAAAAAATCAACTCATCCAAAGTTTCACAAGTGAAAGAGGTTGTTCTAGCATGATCCCAACACACTCTCTCTCTCTCTCTCTGTATATATATATATATACACACACACATAGAGAAAGAGAGAACATTTCAAATAGAAACCATGTAAATGTTACACACCGTAAAAATCAACCTCGGCCCTAGATTTTATGTTGAAATTTTTAGGCAGTTACCAGATCAGTTGTAGATAAGGTTGAAAGTAAATTTCGGAACCGATTTAATCCACATCATTAAACATTAATTTGATAATTTGCACGGAACGTTGAAATTGATTTGTATGGTTTGTAAAATTTCGGTAATCTATATATATATATATAGACTTGGGGTCACGTGAGACCAGCTTGTTTTCGTGAGACCCGTGAGACCACTTTTTTACACTTGAAACTTCACAGCAAAACCCTGTGAAGGTAACCTTCACAGCGTTTTGCTGTAAAGTTTCAAGTGTAAAAAGTGGTTTCACGGGTCTCACAAAAACAGGCTAGTCTCACATGAACCCAACCCTATATGAAGCATTTTGGTAATACTTTAATAAACTCTTATATTTTAACAGTATAATCTATGAAGCAACAAGTATAAATCAATCATGCATTAGAGCGATGGTTTCACAAACCCAATCAAATGCACTTTTAAGTATTTGATTCTTTTCTTTTATGTTCTCTTGTTATAGAGTGTAAGAAGGTGATTTAAAACTTTGAAGAGTGAGGGTGTAATTGGGGTGGCTTGAGAGATTAGAGTATGTGATTCTAATAATTTTTCAGTTTTCACAGTGGATTTCGTCTCTGAAGGCCTATGTTTCCAAAACAAAATAAAACAATTTAGCACATTTAGTATATATGTTCGAACATAAATTACAATTTTCTTTTTTAATGAGGAATTGCATTAATTTTCCATTATCAAGGGTCACGTGAGATATTAGTCCGTGTGATTGTACTAATTTTTCACATAGTAGATTTTGTAAGTGGATGTCCATGTTTCTAAAAGAAAAATCAAAACAATTTAACATATTTAGTCATTTATGTTTAAACATAAATTTCAGAATTTCTTTTTTAACGAGGAATTGCATTAATTTTCCATTATTGGTTTATAATAGAATTTTACATCCCACTGCATCGCATGGGCACACAACTGATATTATACATATATAGAGGGAAACTTCAGTTGCGAATCTGATTTCTGTTGCGAATCGGGGGACAACCAAGAGCATCATACATGTGACAACATTCGTCATGAATAGTGGACTTAAATTTTTTACAATATTCATGATGAATGATACACCATTCATGATGAATGTCCCAGACATGTGCCGCACTCTCGTTGGTCCTCTGGTTTGCAATGGAAATTAGGTTCACAACCCAACCTGCCCCTGTATACATGTAACGTTAGGTTCAGGTGAGAACAACCCCTTTTTGTGAGAATGTGAGAAAAAATGAAGGTTCCTTATATTGTGCAAATGTCACACAATATAACATAACCTTCCACGATTGAAGGTGATACAAAAGTTACAAACCAAAACACAATATAACGTAGCATTAATAGGATGAAAATACTTTCACTTGTTCTCACCTTTTCACGAAAATGAAAATTTTCCATCATGATCCTGGCTCTCTCTCTCTCTCTCTCTCTCTCTCTCTCTCTCTATATATATATATATATATATATATATATATATACTATATTATAAAGCATTTGACAAA
>NC_037538.1:19341307-19355001 GCF_001531365.2 Cynara cardunculus var. scolymus
TATTAAACCAAAAATAAATTATTTCATTATTAAACTTAAATTAAATATATATATATATATATACTATATTATAAAGCATTTGACAAAAACTCTTAAAAACAATTTTTTTATACATGAAATACTGTTTATTGATGCATATTACTTAAAATTTAAGATTACAAGTAAATTGTGCTTAAGTACAACTTATTAAAACTTCATGTTTGAATTCGTGTAACTAACTGCAGATAAACATCTCATACTAAATATAAAAAATCTAAAAATATAATTAAGATAATCATTGAGTTCTAACAACATATTTTATTATTATCTTTATAAAATATATTATTAAACTAAAAATAAAATAATTAATTAAAGAAATACACAAAAAAGTAGAAATTTTAAATAATTAGTTTGGTACTAATATCAATAACTTTTTTTTCAATTTTTTATGATATATCTTCATATTTATATTTTATTCAAAAATAAAAATATTATCGCTTTCTCAAAACCACATAAATCTGTATTATGACATCGGCTGAGACAAAAAAACATTAAAATCGAAATGTATCTCGCTACATTGTGCGAGTACCCTTCTAGTATATATATGTGTGTGTGTGTGTGTTGTGGGTTTGTTGTCCTAGATAGATGAATATAATACAAGCTCAACTATGACTACATCCTCATAACAGCATATAGGAACGCTAGCCTTACATGTTTACAGTTATTTATTTTTTTGTGCAGGCAACATTTACAAGCATGCATAGTGAGTGGATTAGTAACTAATTTGCTTCGGGTAGGGGCAAATAGTGTTCTAGAAGTTGAGATTCCTTCTCTCCATTCAATCTCTCTGCCAACCCACAGTCAGCTTGATTCCAACATATGGCCTCTTAATAATCGCTTAGTCATGCAGAGGATGCTTAATAGTCTGCTTAGAAGAATATTAGAGGGATAGTGTGACTCCAATTCCAGACGACTAGGCAAATGCTTAAACAACCTCTTAATTCACATTTTAGAACAGTGTGTAATACAGAATGTGAGTACTAGGCCATGGTGTAAACAACATCTATCTAACTTAGGTACGAGGAAGGAAAACCAACGAGCATCCCCATCATCCTCGTGCATAGGAACCCTATGCATTTCAATTATGTTTGTATTTCTCATTGTAGAAATTAGATTCAAGCTTTCCCTGTCCCCTGGTCACAAGTGAAGGTTTATAGCTTTAGGGTTTGGAAGATTTTCTTCTGGTTTGACATATTTTTTGTGAGCATACAAAATATATTGAGGTTGATTTATTTATGTTCATAAAATGTGGTTCATAATGTCACAGGCCACCTACTACTAGACCAGATTGGATGCTTTCCGAGGCCCAACTCGTAAACATCTTGAAGAAACCTCTAAAAACTGATCCTATGTATGACAAGTTGAAGATGTTTGGTTTTGCAATCCAACTTGAAGACTGTTAGATAAATATACTATGTAGTTCAAGTTGATGTTCCATTTTGGTTTACTATTTCGGCTCACCAGCTCATTTTACTTAATATATTGCATCATTGCCTTGTTCTCCAAGAATCACCCCATTGGATCAGGGCTCCTTGGTTTTTTGCAGAGGTTGAGAGAACAACTCTTTGTACATTTCTCTTCATTTAACAAATAGGTTGGTCACAAAGTTGATCCAAGGCTTGTCGTACTCTTTCGTTTGCTCAATAGTTACCTTTATGAGCCTTCTACTTTTCAGGTTAAACAAAACAAAGTAACCAGAAGCTACGACATAGAACATGTAAAGGAAAATCTTTTAAATAGATTTGTGTAGAAACTATTTACCTTCACAAGATTGGCAACTTATGGCATCCCTGCATTAGAAAAGTGAGATGGCATCAGTACAACTACAGAGAATACTACAATTGGCATGGATAAACCACCAGACGAATGCTTCTTTCCAGTTGAATTTACAAAAGTGACTACAACCGAGTTACAGAAGATACTGCAAATTTCAACCCTACGTATGCAGACTTCAGAGGAACATTTAAGTAATTAAATTCCATCATGCATGACCAGCATGTTCTGGGAAGTCGAATGCATCATGATTTCGTTTATAAAAAGAAAGGAGAATATTAAAGATGATAGAACTTACCATCTTAATATGCAAACAAGGAATCAATCAGTGAGCCACTAAAAAATCACGCACTTAATTGAAATGAAAAAGAATTAGTTGGTCACTTGGTCATTTAGTTTAGGAATCAATCAGTGAGCCACTAAAAAAGAATGAAAAAGAATCAAGACTTCCTCTCAGGTACTTCCTGTAACGTGCGTGATGCGAGCGCATCAGCATCACGCATCACGCATCGGCTTCCAGGACCCTTACCGCCTCGGACCGCATTGCGCTTTTTAAAACCAAGCTCGACATCTACAATTGCATCATGGCAAGCATGCCGTATAAACGCATCGGACTATTTGCTCGCACTAATGCAAGTGTCATAGCATTGCCACCACACATAATGTCAAGGCCTTGCACTCATCTCGTTTTATTAAATGTCCAAGGCACATGAAATAATCATTTAATAAGAAGCTTCCCGCTATTCATGCATAAATCCATAGTAGATGTCTAAAAAGAAAAAAATTCATTGCCAAGTTATGGATGAGGGGCCCAAGTATGCGGTTAGTGAGGAAAAACGTGAGATGATTTGTCATGTTTGTAGTTTATTGATGGTTGTGATACGTTTGGTGTTCAAAGACGCCTGATGAAAAAGTTCATAGATGGACACATAACAATCTAGTTACATTTCATACAGGTAGTAAAAGAAAAAGAATTAAACCAATGGCAGAAAGCAAATATTTTCTCACTACATTGTAATTTATAAGTGTTTACGTTTCCCTTTTGGATGTTTCACAATAATTCTTTTATCTAGACTTACATATTAAAATCAGATAATGTTACTAATATACTCCTTTGTCAATAAAAGAAAAAACCTACATTTCAAGATATGTCATTGTTATAGTCCATTAGTAGCTGATGGTGGTCTCTTTATAATTAGTCTTCAACTCTTTTTCCATGCTCTTCCATTTAAGATCCATGAAGGATGTACTAAAATTTGTTTTGACAGTCAAGTTAGATTGATTGTATATACTTCTTATTACATAAAAATAACAAATTAAAGTACTTAGTGAAAGGGTTATCCATAGTGGACATGAAAAATCACTTTAAAGTTGGACACTTTGTTAAGAAAAACAGAGTTCAGATCAGCAATGATAAAAACATAGTACCTGAGAGGAACATCCTTATTGCAATGCGCACACCAATGGTTCTCAGGTTTTTCTGCTTTGGAAAAAAGGTATGAGAAACCTACTTTCTTAGAGGGCATCAGCATTCTTCGGTTAACTGGAAGGCTACCCGGACTCGTCTTATTGGACTTGAATGCAATTCTTCTGTCTTCAAAAGCTTTTAAAAGAAACAAAGGAACATAGGGCTCTTCCAGCCAATATTTCTTCCTTCCACTTGATGACTCTTCAAGCTTAGATCCATGTTTTACAACGGTATCAGGTATAAATCTTCTCTTGCCAAAATCTAGAAGATATTTCACAGCAGCTCCTTCTGAACACTTGCGCCGAATTATAGACTTTTTAAATGACCTCATTGACTTTATAGATTCCTTATCCATTTTTGCAAGATGACTGGTATTCTCAATTTCTTCCCATTTAATGTTAGAATCAAATTCCCTAACCTGAGAAGAAAAACAAAATACAATTGCTCACTAAACACTAAATGAGGTTTAGAAAACAAGCATTGTTGGCATGATTCCATCGTACTAAAAATCATTATAAGTTCAAATTTTGTTGGAGCTCCATCAGGAAAGTTAAGCCACTTGTATACAGTTTGCTTAACAATTTGGCAAAGGGTCCAAGTACATTGTTGAACCAAAAAACAAAAATAAGAACTAAAGAAGCAGTGAAGATACCTGAAGAGCAAGATGTTCCACAGTAGTTGCTGACTCCACAGAAGCTCGCCAAGCAAGAGCTTTGCTTCTCTTTGGAAAATCGGAATTTTCAGGGTATAATATACCATCAATCTTCTTGCCCCCACCTAAAAAATTCAAAACTAAAAATGATTTAGAGTAATTATACATTTGGAATTATCCGAGAAAATAGAAATAACATAATTAAGTTAAATCGATATCGACCTTGTCGGGCAGCTTTGCAAGCCAACGAGTGAGGCAAAACTTTCCAGCTGAAAAGCTTTCGTGTAAGCCTACCACCCCTCCACCAGAATAGACCCAGTCCACTGGATGCATTTTTAGAAGCATGGGGCTCTGTATCCAAAGACCTAGATCTTTTCCTTCCAATCACATTTCTTGAGGGCATACGAAGCTTAGATGTCACAAAATGAGAAGCAGAGCCCACTGTAACCACCGAATCCACATGTTTCAGCCACTCATCCGAAAGTGCAAGTAACCGAATATTGGACTCTAACTGAACGCAAAAGTAGCATAAATCAGAAGCGAAATGCTTCAAAAACTATAAATCAAGCAACAGCTTATTTCATGTAACGATTAAAAAGCTTGAGATCACTATCCATCCCGGTTCTAAAGATGAGGATGTGTAAACTGTTGTGAGAAACATTTGCCTGACTTTTATGCGTGAGCGATCTCAGTATTGTTATTTTTTCATGCATTATATCCCATGCTAGCAGTTACAATGTTTATGCCAAAACAGGTAGAAGAGACTTCCATAGCCGATAATCATATTTTCATCTAAGCAATCTTTGCTGCATGCCAAAAGGCTCAAGATAATTGTAAGCATGGTTTTAAAAAGCATGTGATGCTACTGAATACACTTCTTTTATATTTAGTCCCTACTACATGTCAGAGTCCTACTTCTACTCCCACTTTGCTGCTATTTTATTATTTTTTTTCTTTATGAGCTGTGAGAATATTAATTTATACATACATACACACACATATATATATTAATAGATCACTATCTTTTTTCTTTGTTACTATATCTAATTTAGTATTATATATATATATATATAGTGTCTAGTACTCCAGTGTGTATGTTGTATAGATTGCATATATTTTCTGTGTATAAGCAGTGGAATGCATATTGGTATTATGTAGTGTGTACATATATATATGGGTGTATGTATTTCTGCCTCATGGCTTACGCCTCGGACAGCCTCGAAACCCGATTCCGCAACCTTGATTGTAAGTAAAATATTTTTTGAATTTCCATATTAATTACTAAAGATGAAAGATGCCAAGAATGCAGATCACTTCCAACAAACTCTTTTGTAGCTATTAACACTCTAGACTGCTAAGGAAGAAATATAGAACACATGACACCGCAACTCCTACAACTGAATCCCAGTTTCCACCCCCAAGTCCATTTTCAGGGACCTACTGTCCTGAACAGCCTAGAGCTTTATTGAAGACTGATTCTCTATTTCCCATATACGTGTCAGTCCACTTGGATGGTTGTACCGGATGAAATAAAATGTTGGCAATAGCATGCCTACAGAATCAAAGCATCAAACTAAGGGGAAGACTCATTCCAAGATACTCCTTATTGGCTATTGCACAACAAAAGCAATGTCAACTTGTGGTACTTATAGAAGTCACACGGATTGTAAATATTGCTTTATTTGTTAACCAGTTAACCTGTAGTTTAGTCTTGGTTCAATATTTATTATTCATATAAGAGAATATGAAAAATGGGAAAGTATGGACCCTCGATTCGGTATTTTCCTTTTGTGGGAGTAGGTAAGTAGAAAATAGGCATCAAACCAATCTGTTTTATTGAAATCTTGGTGAAGCTCAAAGTGACCACCTATAGGATGACAAGGAAGCAACGTATGCTTGTAATGTGTCAGAAGTAAAAATGTCTGTTATCCTGAGCCAAATAAATGGACCTCTAAGCACCCCAACACCATAATGAGATGTAAAACAGAAGTAAAGGCAAAGAAAAGAACAAGAAAATAGGGCCAACTCTAAAAACCAAATACTGTCGGTGTTAATGCGAATTTGGGGTGTGGACAGAAACCTTGCATAGCAAGGGTTTTAGATAAATCCAGAAAAGAACTAAGCACGTGAAGTGTAACTTCAACCGAGTTGTAGAAGCATAAAATGAGGTAAGCATGTTAACACATTAATACACAGAATATAAGTTCCATTAGATGGTGGACTGCTATGATTTGCAAGATAGAATGCTGGGCACCCAAAGACAGGTATACAAGAAGAGTCAGCATAAATGCCAATGCTGTTGTGGAGGTGTGGCACCTAGGTTACTTTTATTTAGTGAGAAGGATATAAATTCCCCTCCCTCTCTCAGGTTTCCAGGATAGGCTTTCCTTGTTTGCTAAGCATGGAAACCTTGGCTGCCCCACATCTACTCCTACACACTAAACCTCAGAATCCATCCTTCGCTTCTATTGTTGCTTGTTAACATCCTCTTGAGGGATTTCCTTGGAAATAAAATATATGTTAAATAGTGGGGAGCATTGGTTGAGGTAAGTTGATGCAATATCGCCTCTGATGATTTAGGGGCTGCTTGGTTCAGGTTGGGAAAAGAAAATGGGAATGAAAATGAAAATGATATGGAATGAAAATGGGAATGTCTTTTTATTCCCACCAGTTTGACCTGGAATGAAACTTGGGCTTCTGGAGAAGTGAACCCATTATATTATACAAAAACAAACAATTTCTTAGTCATCTCTTATATGGACCTATGTATGACTGGCAAGAAAAAGAGACTTGTACCAACGGAAAGTCATAAGAGAGGTAGAGATTAGCCAAGGTTGACATGGGGAAAGTCATAGAAGCATGTGAAAAGACACCATATCCTGAAAGGCTGAAACCTTAGGATGTTTCACCTCTTTATCTTATCTATTTAGTTATACAACTTCATAATTTCTTATGGGTTTTTTTGTGCCTACATTAGTTTGCTATACAAAGGCTTGTACTATATCTCTTACAGTAAATCTAAGATAATTTACATCAAGAAAAGAGGGAGAAAACATGCTACATTAAAAAAAGTATGCAATATACAAACCTAACATGCTGATTTAGAAAATGGCTTCCTCTTGAGCTTTATCTAAAATTCAACCATGGATCGTCTCGGTGAGATTAAAGAAGTTGAAACAAAAAATTTACCTTCATTACACTCTTAAAATAGAGGTCTTGCAAGAAAATAGACGAGAAAGAAAATCATATGAAAGCAAGAGAAAGCATATTTTTAATTGCATGAAGAGACTAATAAAAATTTTAAAATAAAAATTTCGTCCTAAGGTACTAAAGTAAGAACGAAATAGGACCTAGCATGTGATGGCACATGCCAGAATTATATGAATTAGTAAAGCAAGCATAAGAGTAAATGAAATGTATGTCTATATGCTAAACCAACAAATTGAAACAATTGCAGTAAATGAGTAGGATCCCTACACATAGGGCTGTAAACGAACCGAACGTTCAGCGAACCGTTCATGAACCGTTCGGCGGGAAGTTCGTTTATGTTCGTTTACTTAATAAATGAACGAACATGAACAAATTTTTTTGTTCGTTTAGTTAAACGAACGAACATGAACAAGAGTCTCGTTCGTTCATTTATGTTCATGAACGTTCGTTTATTTATCGTTCGTTTACGTTCGTCTATATATAATTTAATATATAATCTTTTATTTATTTATTTTGAATTCAAATAATATTTATTTATGTTCGTTTAACCTATTCGTTTATGTTCGTTTATGTTCGTTCGTTTACGTTCGTTTAGCATGTTAACGAACGAACATAAACGAACACGAACACACCTTATTTCTAAACGAACGAACACGAACACAAAGATTTTCGTTCGTTTACCATTCGTGTTCGTTCGTTTGTTCGGTTAAGTTAAACGAACGAACATGAACAAGCCTCCGTTCGTGTTCGTTCGGTTCGTTTACAGCCCTACCTACACAGGCTTACACCCCAATAGAAAAATAACCCATTGATTGTTCATTTGATATGCACCTGCAGTTCTAGGTAGTATTCAAGCAAATAACAAGGAACTCATACCATGAGCAACAGGTCTTTAACTGAAGCGATATCAGATGCTTCAAGAAATCTTTTACGATAAAGCTTTGGGAAATGCGGATTGAGCCAAGGACCCAAGAGAAGACCATGCAAGCGATCTTCAATGCAAAGAATATGGCACATGACATCAACAAGACGATCCTTCCTACTTATTCTTGAACCAAAACCTAGCAGGTTACTTGTATAACTTCCCAAGACATCAGTGTTATTCATGACGAATAGGCAATTCCCATCATCAGTGGGAAATTTGCAAGAGAGGCACCAGCCACATTTTTCTTTCCTAGCATCCACACTTAGATTCTGGATATTTGACCAACAGAAGTCAATAGATGTCCTCGATATGGCTTTCATCTGTGCAGAAATCAATTCCTCCAGTGATTTCGTAGGTGTTTGAGAGATCTTGTCTGATGGTTTACGAGTCCATTCTCCAGCCACTGATGATGCCACTCTAGCAAAGCTATATAAATTCAGATAACCAATTTCTAACTGCTGAGGCATGCCTTTCCTTGTGGTTGTTTTAGACAAGTCACAGCCGTAGTTTGAAGAAGCAACTTTTTTTCTTTGTTCAACATTCATTTTGGATGGTGTTGAATAAGGATCTCCAACAGAAGCAGGGTTCTGAGGAACCCCAGCAGATCCATTTAATGAATCTAATCCGGATTTTAAGAATTTCTGAGTGCCCACAAAAGCCTCAGAAATCTCAGAAGATCCTGCAGAAGGAGCTAATGGTCTCTCTAGTTTGGCAGATTTTGTAGCCAATGTTCCTGCATTAACCATGTTAGAGCCATCGTGTCCTGGTTTTTCTTCAGTGAGGGTCTCCTCCTTTGCACAAATTTCTGAAGATTCACATGGCACGGTTGCCATATAAGTATTAGGCATGTGGACCTTCAAAAGAGGCTCCACACTTAAAGAAGCATTTGCTGAATCCATTTTACTTTTTGCTACATAGCATTTCTTGTATAAATGCCAGTATTTGGTGATGGTATTTGATATAGCTCTATATGGACCATTCAATAAATTCAGTGCACTGATGAGAGCAGTCAAGTCATTCATATGATAGTAATGAAATGAGGTTTCAGCATCACAAAGATCTGACCTGCAAATTCACCCACGTAAAAGGCATGTGCAGGAATTAGGAAAGAAGATTCATAAAATCATTTTTCAGAGGAATTTAATTCACAGAACAACGAATGAGCATGCTTATCTCAAGACTTCTTCTCCCACATGTACATCAGAAAAGTTAAGAATCAAAAAAGGTATATGCAGAAGTTGGAAAACAAGAACTGTTAGCTTGAGAAGAGATTATTGAAACTAGTAACGCATGATAAAACCTAACATCCTTACAGGTGATGGCAAAAAACTTGCATAACAAAGAAATAGAAACCCAACTAGGCCCTGGCCCCTCAGTCTAGAGGTACTAATAAGCCAAAAGTAGTCTCAGGGGTTGGGTATATGTAAAACTAGACTGCTTGAACAGCAACTGAGGATCACATAACCAAACCATGTCGGATGAATCTGCATCGAGGAAGTTAAATATGTAGATTGCTCACATTATATCTCACTAGTCTAAGGGATTCAGCTCAGTGTAGCCCAATATTCCAGCAATAGATCAATGTAAGTTCAGAACTAGAAAACAATCTTATTTGGAAAAGAAAATTACTTCACTGTCAATAATGAAGACAAATATGAAATAACTTACACCAAAAGATAACCACAGCTGCTATAAAATAATCGTCCATGCGGGTCAACTCCCAATAGATCTGCTCCTCGGATTGACTTCGCCACATTCATGCCAGGGTTGTTATTGTCAACTAGGCACTCAGGACAATACCAGTCGCCCTCTGGCAAGAGATTAGTGGCAATGCCTACACACTTCGAATGGAATGCCGCAGGGCAGCCATCACAGCATATTAAATTGCCATCCATTTTACAGAGGCAGCATTCATCACTGTTCCAATCTGCGGTTTCATCAACAGCCTCCTCACTCATGCATGAACTACCAGAAATAGCCATCGTTGCCCTCCTTTTCTTAGAAGCCACCAACGTTGTATTTTGATCAGACTCCATGGTGATAGTAGGTTCTCCTACCAGTGTCCTCCTATTAAGCTCTGAACTTATAGCCTCCCCTTCTATCACATCATCACAGATATACTGCAATATTTCAACCTTCACAAATTCTGGCTGTTTGTAATAGTCAATCTTAAGCAACTTCAAGCGAGCAAGATCAAAACCAGGTTTCATAAGTAGGTACTCAACCATAAAGATGGGCCAAGTGATCAAGTCCAGAAGATTCCAGTTAAGATCCCTATAATAGAAATCTTATAGAAATGAACAAACAAAAAACATAGATAGCACAGAACAAAGAGAAGTTCTTGAATAAAGGAAAAGATGCATATGCCAGGGAGCAAAATGACTAAAGGAGTACCTTAGGCAATTAGTAGCTGATGTTGAACTCTCACTTGATTGGAACTCTAAATGCTTCCTCAAAGTGTGTAAAAGAGAAACATGAATAGAATCAATCAATAAACTAGGAGACTTGCTTCTAATAGATGCCACAAAATCCCCCAACTCAAATGGGCTTAAAAATAATATTGTACTAAATGATCTCAGAAAAGCATAAACAGAGAAAAGATCAAGTACTGGAAGGCCATCTAGATTTATATTTCCTGTAGATGGTGGTAACTCCAGCTTTCGAGGAAGAATACTCGGCTCTTCAGATTCTTCACATCCAGAGATTGTAGGCTGGTCCTCTGAAACTGCACTCGCAACTGGAGACGGCACTGCACTATCAGCAACATCATATCCAGTGGCATTAGAATCATGATCTTCAGCAGAAAACTTAGCTCGCCTCCTAGCACTCCTTCTTAACACACTTCCTGCTGCAGTGTTTGGAGAATCTGAAAGCTTTCTTCTCTTTCTACCTCTTCTACCTCCTGGGTATGTTTTCCCCAAAGTGCCATGATATTCAAGAACTGGTGAAACACCAGCAATGGAGACATTATTTGTTTGACTGTCAGAAGAATTCTGATTATTTAAGAAATTAGCACCCAAAGCTCCACGACTTTCAACTGCAATGTCACCGGTGCCTGAAAGATTTCCCTGCAGATCAGTACCACCAGAAACTTCCAAATGGGAATCATTCAGTGCAGCACCTTCAATCTGAGTTCCCTCAACTTCTCCGCCAGAATGTTCTCTCTTATGACTTTCTCCATGGCTCCCCTTCAGACACCCGTCAGGGTCAACATCTTGATTCTTATTATGAACATCGTCGAAGTCCATGTTCAAGTCAAAACAACGCTCTTTCATGATAGACTTATCCACTAAATCGTCCCCCTTTTTTGATTCCCAACGGTTTTCTTCATTCAAATCCAAATTCAAGTCAATTCCATCATCATTTCCCTTCGCATTACTATTCAAACCGCAGTTTAATTCCAAACCACCAGTTTTCAAATTCGCATTCTTGCAACTACTATTAATATTGTTGTTATTGTTACCGCTAAAGTCCATATTTTTAGTCAATTTCTCAACAATAATGGCTTCATTCCTTAATTCCCCATCTACAACAGTATCCAAATTACTATCATCAATCGTCACCGCATTACCAAGAGAAGATGAAAAATCATTTTCATTACCTGAATTTGATGAGCCAAGAACCCTCCGCCTCTTCTTAGGTCTTCTCCCAACCCTAGACGGTTTATTGGCCAGCAGAGATGGAGAATGATCCCTAAGAACTCCGTCTACGTCCAAAAGAGCAGCCAACTCGGAGAATTCAATTTCTTCCGAATCACCATCTTCGTAGCCGATCTCGAAGAACTCGGATGCGGAATCGTAGGATTTCACTACTCCGGAGAAAACCCCAAATCCTCTAAATTCTTTCTTCAATGTTCTCCCCACAAACTCCATTTCTTCAAAGAACTAATCCTCATAAGTCATAAAACCACTTGACCACAATTCTCTCTTCCCTAGTATTTATAGCAGGATGAAATAGATTTGCACCAACAACTATCACCCTCCAGAAATGCATGAGTCGACGAACTAACTGGACGGCTTCTCTCTCTCTCTCTCTCTAGAAGTAGGAAAAAGATGGAGGTGTTGGAGATGGGATGAGAGAGTTTTGAGCCAGATCGCGATCAGCTATGTCGTACCGAATCGAGTCGAATGGCGTACACGACTGGAGGGGGGGGTCAACAACAGCACTGCTGCCTTTCCCTTTTTGCTTTATTCAGTGACGTCTTTTTTACTCGTAGTTTCTTTGAATAGCATCCGTTCCGTTTCCAAATAAGAAGGGAATGGGCCCAGACCCCGTGGGGCCCCGGTCCATCGGTCGGGATTTCTCGTTAAACCGGAATATAGAGGGATGGGTATGTGTAGGGCTGTAAACGAACCGAACGAACACGAACGGAGGCTTATTCGTGTTCGTTCGTTTAACTTAACCGAACAAACGAACGAACACGAACGGTAAACGAACGAAAATAATTGTGTTCGTGTTCGTTCGTTTAGAAATCCGATATGTTCGTGTTCGTTTATGTTCGTTCGTTAACAAGTTAAACGAACGTAAACGAACGAACATAAACGAACATCTTAATGAACATAAACGAACATGCCTAAATGAGCATAAACGAACAGTCTTAACGAACATAAACGAACATGCCTAAATGAACATAAACGAACATAAACGAACATGCCTAAATGAACTTAAACAAACGAACACCACTATTTGTCATTCAGTTAACTATTACACATCAATTGTCCATAGTTTAAAAAAAACAAATCACCATTGTCATTTGAACAAAAAAAAACAATCCGCTCATCATCATTTGTCAGTTATCACCTCATGGAAGTTCAATATATATTATATCATCAGTTTCCTACAACAAACAAACAAAACAATTATTAGTTGTTGTAAGAAAACAAGTATCATAAATTCATAAGTGATAAGATTAAGCAAATTACCTTGGTTTTCTTTTTGTGTAGTCCATAATGATGACGATACCAATCAGCTCCGCAAATGAGCATATCTACCGTCTTCGTCCCTAAAGAGGCGCGATGAGCATCGATAACTCTCCCACCAGCACTAAAAGCTAATTTTGAAGCAACAGTAGTTATCGGAATTACCAAAACATCAGCAGCCATTTTAGACAAAATTCTGAACTTCAGATTTTTCTCCTTCCACCACTCCAAGGCATCAAAATATGCACCTGAATCACCAATGTACACGCCTTCTTCTAAATAAACGTCTAACTTTGACTTCACACTTGCAAAAGTGTCAACGCTTCTGATATGTTGATCATACTTTGCCGTGCCACTCTTGATACCAACCCTAGAACTTAACTTGTTATAACCACTCTTAACTCCACTCTCACTTTTGTCAGGTGCACTACTCATTTGAACAACATTAGCCGCTTTATGTTGTTCAACATACTCTTCAAACATTTTAGTAAGAGTATCTTGAACACTTTTCATTTGCTTAGGTGCCTCATCCTCTGAATAAATGGAACTAAAAGAGAACTCAACCAACTTCATCTTGTATCTAGGATCTAAAACADCAYCAATGGAAATCAACAGATTACAAGTACCCCAATATTTGTCAAATTTCTTTTTCATCTTGAGAGCCATATCTCTCATATATTTACTCTCATCTAAAGACAAATCATCTAA
>NC_037538.1:19356141-19400540 GCF_001531365.2 Cynara cardunculus var. scolymus
GTGGTTCCATCTTTAAGTTTCTTTATCTTCTCACCACAATGGATGCACTCACAAACTTCAGTTCCATTAGCCAACTTCACCAAGCGAAAATGTTCCCAAACTCCTGAAGTCTTCTTTCTTTTCCTTTTAGCATATGGAGTAGATTATTCATTGTTGACTATGTTGGTCTTTTCTCTACCACTATCAATGGCTGCTACAACGTCGTCTCCATCATTCGATCCGATAACAACCACTTCAGGAGTACTTTCCATTCTGATGTGTTTGCACTTGATTCAATTTCCGTTGATTCAAGTTCTTGAGGCGATTGCATCCAATCTAAATATAAATCATCATGAAAGAAATATGGACCGCTACAAGAGACATCAGACATCTACAAAATGCAAAAAACCATTTTAAATAAAAAAAATATTTTAAATAAAAAAACATTTTAAATAATCAAACATTTTAACCACATAACTTGGAATAAGACAGCGAGATAAATGTATCTATATTGATATATTGTTGTGGTGCTGGTTCTAAACAGTCAATTCATTAGTATGCCCAATATCACGAACTGTCAACAGATGGTTACACTCTCTCCCGACTTTGTGCTGGTTCTAAACAGTCAATTCATTAGTATTTATTGCAATAATTGGTTTATATATGTGATGTTTTCTGCTTTTGATGTTTTGGCACATGGCTCAGCACTGTACTTCATTTATTATTTTAAAACACTTTTAACAATGATGTTTTGGCACATGGCCCAGATCTCCTATCAATCTGTTCTTGATTTCCAAGAATCAGATACCGAATGAAGCCATAGATCTAGAGATTAGGATGATGAGATTCGTGGTTCTTCTGTGTGCGGAGGACAATAATATAGTCCAAAAATTCAAACCACTTACCTACGATTTTTGGTAGAAATAGTCCAAAAAATTCTCTTAAACACAAATACGTTTTTCTTTCTTTTTGTTGAACCAGGTAGCTCCAACCCCAGAAACTGGGAATAACTTGGATTTGGTTAGCAATATACACTCATCTTACACGCATATATACATACATTAATATATATATATATATATAGTCACAAGGACATTCCGTCCAACCATATATACACTCATCTTGGTATCAGATACTGACCTTCACGAGTTAGATTACATGTTTTGTGTGTGTGTGTGTTGGGAAATAACTGGTCTTGAAAGCATAGCATTGTGAGAAAACAAGTGTATTTGAGAGAACATACGGTTACATACCTAGATACTGCCCTTCAAGATTGGCGATTGATCTACAGCACGGTCCTCTTTGCTTATGCCATTCACGACGACCACCACTCCACCACACGTCCATTGTCCACACCAGTCGATGTATGACCTAGAACTAGAAGACAAGCCAACAAAACCCTATTAAAAAGGCCCAATATTAAAAAGGCCTAAACCCTCTTAAAAGCCCAATAATTAAAAAGGTTTTAAAATTTAAATTCAAACTAAATCAATAAAAATTATATATTAAAATTAATACATAAACGAACGAACGTTCACGAACATAAACGAACGAACGTTCACGAACATAAATGAACGAACGTTCACGAACATAAATGAACGAACGAGACTCTTGTTCATGTTCGTTCGTTTAACTAAACGAACAAAAAAATTTGTTCATGTTCGTTCATTTATTAAATAAACGAACATAAACGAACTTCTCGCCGAACAGTTCACGAACGGTTCGCTGAACGTTCGGTTCGTTTACAGCCCTAGGTATGTGTTCTCTGCCTCGGTACCTATTATATATACACATTAATTAATAAATTACATATATATATATATATATATTTAACTAAATCGATAATTCATAATATAGTTATTTGATATGTCTTGAAGATTATTCGATATGGTTTTGTATTATTCGATATGGTTTCGATATGTATGACATTAAGTTTTTTTAGAGTAAACTGAATTTTTTGGTTTTAGGTTATTAATTATCATATGATATTGTGAATTTTTTTGTATTTAAATTCCCTTTAATTTTAGGTTTATCGGAAATATGGGAGATTTAAACGTGTGATCTCTTGTATATTTGATTTACTAATGCTTACATAAAGGGAAAAGTCCAAAAAAACCCAATGGACTTTACTGTTTGGAACGATTAAGTCTTTGGACAATTTTTTGGAACAAATAAATCATTGGACATTCTAGAACTTGTTAAATAAGTCATTGGACTTTTTAAAACATGTTAAATAGATCCTCATTCCTTAAAATTGTAACCTATAACCTGAATAGAAGGTAACCTACATTAAAAAAAAACTTAACAAATCCTAAAACCTTTTGACTACTCATCTCCCTCCCGTCTCCTTCTCCCTCTCGCAAACCATCGTCTCCCTCCCCCCCATCGCCGCCACACCACCCCCGTCGCCGCTCCTGTCTCCGCTCGTCGCCGTCGTACCCCCTCGTCGCCGCCCCTGTCGCTCGTTTAATCAGGTTTGCTCCAAAATTACATTTTATTTTTTGTAAGAAATTTCTGAGATTGAATCATCTTGTTCTTCGTTCTGCTTGTTACCAAATGAAACTTGTGATTTCCCTAAATCAGCAGAGGTTTCTACAAGAGGCGGATTTCTTTTTTTCTTCTTCTTTGGTTTCTTCTCCTTCCATGATAAGGTCTGAGAAGCTGTTGTTCATAATCACAAGTCATTGGATAATTAGTGTCTATTTGCTTCTCAATTGACCAGCAGCCCAAATGTGAATATGAATTTTTGACAAAAATACCAAAATGAAAATGAAGCTAGCTCATTTTTTTGGAGAAGAACACTATTACCCTTCACTTATCAAAGAAGTCACTTGTATTTGGCAAATATTAGGAGCAATGCATGATGATTACTCCATTAAGTGTGAAGGACTTTGTATCTCCTTCCGACCATTGCATCAATTCATCTGCTTTGAATGACCAAAAACTGAAAGAAAATTATAGAGTAACTAAGCACTTCTTCGTTTGATATATAATTTGTTTCATTTTCCTTACCATATTTGTTTCTATGACAAATTCTTGACGCTCATATTTGCTTAGATTAACTACACAAACGTTAAACTCATTCTAAAATTAGGAACTAACTCCATGAAACCATGAGGTCTTCCAAGTGATTTCACTTCTTTCACAATCAGCCTACCCCTTAACCTTATTTGTTCCTTACAACTAGTTTTTCTGAATCGAGTTTAGACTACAAAGAACACACTGGTGGATGCAACGAGTAAGGAAATTCAGGCATTTGAGAACTTAAACACATAGAAGGTTGTACCACTAACCACATGGGAAATGATTGATGGGATAAAATATGTTTATAAATCAAAATTAACTTTACTCAGAAGTATTATCTATTAGAAATGTGAGCATATATACACACAAGCTTAAATAATGCAAAGCCCTTGACATCACCCAATCATACTTAACAACATTGAGGCCTTTGTACAACACAACAATATTTGATTAATCCGAGTATGGATGGTGATTTGTCCGACCCGGTGGGGAACCCGGTTCACCCGACCCGGACGGGGACGGGGATTCCCCGCTAAAATGGGTCCCGGGGCCGGGGATCCCCGATAGACTCAAACCGGGAACGGGGGATGTTACTCAAACCGGGGCCGGGGCCGGGGATCCCTGATAAAATCAAACTAAAGGATATTTTTTTATAAGGTTTGACCGGGGATTGACCGGGGTTTTTACCGGGGATTGCTAAAATTTGACCGGGGACGGGATGATAACCCCCGTACCTGACGGGGACCAGGGCCGGGGGACGTTATTACAAACCGCGGTCGGGGATTACAAAACCCGCCCCATCCCCGTCCCGTTGTCATGCCTATCCGAGTAGCGGCCTATATGAGGAGTGTGTGAAGGAGTTGAGATGCATGGGTGTTTATTTAAGTGTGCATTATTATTGTACATTCTTAGCCAAATAGAAGATATGGCATCATAAGACTTATAATGCAATTATAACCAATTGCTTTTGTTGCCACTGTTGTATAATATTTATATATTTATATTGAAATTTGTAATAGCTTTCAACAAGCAAGCTATAATAATGGTTTTTATTCTTTATTTGTATATAGTCATCCATTATGTTTTCATCAGTGAATCGTGATGAAATTGTTATTTTTGTTTACAGAATGATATCTGATTGCGATGGTGATTATAGTGATAATCCTAGCTATGAAATAGACGATAATCGTGATGCAATCTTCACGACTTTTTTGACTTCCATTACTTCTAACACTTCATATTAACTTATTCAAAGGTGTTTCAACCTTTATATCACCATTTAGACCATCCGTTCAAGTTTTGGGTAGATTTTTCCTATTTAGGCACTTTAGTTATCTACCCGATTTCCACTTAGGCAATGTACTTTGTATTTTAAAACCCCACATCATCTAATTATGTTCTTTGTGAGGTGTTAGCACCAAACTTATCTCATACATCTCATTCTAACTATGATTTAATTGCAATTTTATGCAATAGGGCATTGTTGAATCTGTAAAAGAGTTGGCACCATATGCAGAGCATAGACGATGTGCAAGACACATATATGCTAATTTTTATAAAAGATTTAATGGTGTTGAGTATAGAAACATTTTTTGGGCAGCAGCTACATCCACTTTTGAGGCAGATTTCATGTCACCCATGGAAAAGTTTAGGATACAAAACATTGATGCATACAATCACTTGATTGTAAGGGACCCTAATACATGGTGTACATTTTTCCAACCCGGTAGAGCTTGTGAAGTTGTAGAAAATGGGATTGCGAGTCATTTATTTCAATAATTGTTGATGCAAGAAGAAAACCTATAATCACAATGTTAGAGGAGATAAGGATATTTGTTATGGAGAGACATTACAGAATGCTAAGCAAAGCACAAGAATGGGAATCAGTTGTTTGTCCGACCATAAGAAAAAAGTTAAAGAAATAGGGAGAAAATCACAGGTATGTTTATATATGATGGTAATTTTATTATGTATGCTTGTCTATGATGGTAATTTTATTATGTATGCTTGTCTATGATGGTAATTTTATTATGTATGATTGTCTATGATGGTAATATGATCTTGTATGCTAATGTATTCTTTTTCATATGTAGATATTGGTATGTTATTCCTAGTGGTGGGAATGTATTTGAAACACGAAATGGTTTTGAAGCAATGGTGGTAGACTTAGATGCTAGAAAATGTAGTTGTAGATTATGGGACATATTAGGCATTCCTTGTGTGCATTCCATTGCTGCCTTACACTTTATCAATAAGGATCCAGAGGATTATGTTAGTAAATGGTTTACTAAGGATCTCTTCAAAATGGCCTATGAGAATACTATAAGACCATTGAATGGGAGCAACATGTGGACTCCAACACCTTACACCAAACCAAACCCACCTAAAGAAAGAAGAATGCCTGGTAGATCATCCATCAAAAGAAAAAGATCAGAATCTGAGAGCCAAAGTACAAGGGTGACTCAATATGGGAAGGCAATGACATGTAGCAATTGCTTGGAAACGTGACATAATGCTAGGACTTGTAAGAATGAAAAGAAGAACCCACCACCTAAACTTGTTAAGCCAAAAGGTAGACCAAGACTCAACATTCCAAAACCGACTACAACAAGAAGAGGCAATAGAGGTGGAAGAGGCAATAGAGGTGGAAAAGGCAATAGAGGTGGGAGGATACCATCATATGTAGGGGTTATAATCCAGTCACGGGAGAAGCAATGATTGGGGTAAGCCATTATTTGTTTTTCAGATTCAAGTAATATTTTTTATGACTATTGCTTACACTTTATTTTCATCATTAAAGACATCCTCAGGTGTGCCACAACTAGCATGGCCCGAAGGCATCCTACCGTATTCAATTTCAAGAGAGGTTGTTGTTAACGATGAAGACCGTGATGAAGGTGATACTACTGTTGGTGATGAAGAGCATCATGAAAGTGATGATGTTGTTAGACATCAAGAAGGGTTACAAGAAAGTCAAATGACTATATCTYCACCAGAATTTAATGATGCAAATGAAGAATAGTTCATACCATGACCTTAACATAGATTAGGCATTACTTTGGTATATTTTAGCGCAAATTTTGGTATATTTTAGCGTAACTTTTGGTATATTTGGCGCAATTGTTGGTATTTTTTGGCGCAACTTTTGGTATATTTGGCGCAATTGTTAGTATTTTCTTTGCGCAACTTTTACTACATATTTTGGTTCAACTTTTGGTATATATTTTGGTTTAACTTTTGGTAAAATTATGCCCAAAATTTGTATGCAGATTATTATGCTTTGGATATAACTTTTGTATATTTTGCGAATAGTAATGAGAATGGTATATTTGTTTTTTTTTTTTTTTATAAATGTAAGTATTTTTTTCATTCAAAAAATATTTATGAACTTGATCGTTCAAAACATGAAAATCCATTGGTTTTTTTGAACCTTTTCCACTAATAAAATGTATTTAACAGATTTTAGAAAGTCCAATGACTTATTTAACAGGTTTTGTAAAGTCCAATGACTTATTTAACAGGTTCTAGAATGTCCAAGGATTTATTTGTTCCAGAAAATTATCCAAGGACTTAATCGTTCCAAACTATAAAGTCCATTGGGTTTTTTTGGACTTTTCCCTTTACATAAACACGAAAAAAATAATCTCCATTGGGGTCCTCGTTCCCCTTTAGGCATGGAGATGGGGATGTAATCATATTCTCCGGTGGGGATCGGGACAGAGACGGGGATGGAGATGAGGAGTCGGGAACGGGGATGGGGATCGGGGTCTTCGCCCCATCGTCGCTCCATTCTCATGCCTACAAGTACTGGTAGACCCAATTTCGTCCCTCAACTTATATTTAATTAGCAATTATACCTTGAAAACCTTTTTTTCACGGTTTAAGCTTAAATTGTACCTATTTTGTGTCAATCGAATATTTGAAGAGCATGTCTTGCTGTTAAAAGGCATTTTGGTCATTTTTCAAACCCTTCTGTTTCCATTAATATTTTATGCCTAAGAGTTTAGGGTTTTTTTGGAAGTGGTTGTAGAGCTTCGGTAAGCCATACATAACTGTTTGTTTTGGCTTAATGGATCAAGTTATGGCTTATTTACTCAGCTCCCCTCCCTAGCTTAATTGACGAAGCCACAACTTTCCCGAAACTACCCTTTATAGGTTTTCAACGACCATGGTGATGCACAAATCCAGTGATCCAACTGTATTTTGGTGATGAATAATGTGATAATCGGATCCTAGTTATCACTCAAGGTATTTATTATGTGATTAATTGATTATGTGAATACATGTTTACATGAGTTTAATATGTGAATATGTGTATTTTCTTGCATGGGAATATATGCATGATTTTAAAATGTATGTGGAAATGTATGTGATTTTATGTATGTATATGTGCATTAATATTATATGCATGCATGAGAGGTATTCATGCTTTTTGGTCACCCTGAATAGTTAGCCGACTTTCCATTTTGGAAAGTATAAATAGAAGGGGGAAAGGTTGAGGCAAGCTTCTTGCCATTTTTGGAAATTTTTGAGAGAAGAAGTTGCAGAAAGTTTTCATTCTAAGGCTGAATTGAGATTGATTTGGTAGTTGCCTTCATAAATTATATTCATCTTCAAACTCTGAATCATCATAAGGTGAGTGATTTCCAAAAACATCGTTACATATGATTTTGCTACTGATTTCAGTTTTGATACGAGATTATACTGAAATTTTGATAACTGTTCTTGGGTATTTTTGATGTCCGATTTATGATTTTCACCGGACACTATGGTGACCAGATTGGAAGCATCCGGACAGGGTATCGTCCAGATTAGATTATACCCGGACATAGTATTGTTCGGATTAAGTGTTAGTTTGATAATTGAAGTTTATCCGCGGTTACAGTATTGACCGGATTTGGGAATGTCTGGTCATTGTGTTGACCAGAATAGAAGATGCCGGACATAGTGTTGTCCGGATTGGGGGTTGTGTATTTAATTATTGAAAGTTGACCGGATAGGGGTACATCCGGATAGAAAATTTATTGTTTTATTATATTCACCGGATATGGAATTCGGCTAAGCTTGTCCGGACATATGTTGGCCGGATAGTTTGTCCGGATACACATCATCCCTACAAATTTATGTGTTGGAATTAAATTTGATATATTGGGATTTTCACAATTTAACAATTAATTGGGTTTAAATTTGTTATTGTGAAAAGAGGTATTTTATATCTTTTAAAGTGAAAAAGATAATGTTTCTACCAAGCGTGGTGACGTAAGTCTGTTTTAGTATGAAGCTGTATTTTGGGAAATATTTCTACCAAGCGTAGTGACGCAAGTCTGTTTTGGTATGAAACTGTATTTTGGGAAATGTTCCTACCAAGCGTGGTGACGTAAGTCTGTTTTGGTATGGAACTATATTTTGAGAAATGTTTCTTCCAGACGTGGTGACTTTTGTCTATTTTGGGATGAAACTTGTTTTAAGATGTAGTTCCCTCAGACGTGGTGACATTTGTCTGTTCTTGCTTGGAACTGGGTGATGGGTACTTCCAGACGTGGTGACTTATGTCTGTTATGGCAAGTAACCCTACTTTAATGAAGGAATAATGGTGACATATCAATGAGAGTTGTACCATGGAATAACGGAGGCATTGTCATATGTGGATATTATTATACCTCTTGTTATTATCACTAATTGGATACAATAACTCTAAATCATCATTTCTTTGTGACTTGATGAATTAGAAATATTGTTCTTTTTAGAAATAATAATTTAGATGTTATTGAGAAGGAAAAAATATTTTGTCATCAGAGGCATTTATTGCCTAAGTTTTCATCAATGTTTTAATACATATAGAGGGGCTCTGGTTGGTCTTACACAAGGACCAAAGGACCTCTGGTTATGTAAAAGGGGTTATAAATACTTTGGGAATTTTATAAATCAAAGGCTCTGTATGTTTCATACAGAAGCTCTGTATCTTACTTCTGTGTTTTATTATTTAAAATTATATTTTCTTCAAAAATATTTATAAACAAAGTTTAAGAGTTAGTGGAATTCTGATTCTAGTTCTGTCATCTTTTTAATTTATGTCATAATCTTTTGGACCAAAGGTTTTATTTGGTCCAAAGGACCTCTGGTTGGTTATTGTTCATTTTGATACAGAGGCTCTAGTTGGTAAGGCAGAGGGGGTGTTGATCATCTCTCTTAGTGATTTGATGATAATCTATTTTGTTTTATAAGAAATATTTTTGTTTCTATATTTTAAGTTTCAGCGATCTGCACTGAGTCTGTTTAGTGATCGTTGAAGAACTTGTATTGTAAATTCAATCAGCGATAACGATACTTCAAGAAGACAACACTCACACCAAAGAATCTTCAGCCAAGGTCGAAGACTAAAATTGAAGATTAGAGACTAACGAGTACGTGATCTGAAGGGTATTCAGTTATTACAAGCTTGTCTACATATGTGTGAAGACTGCCCAAGCCTCAACGAATGCTGAAGAGACCTTCAGGTTATTCCAACATTCAGCAATCAAATGAAGCTTGCTAAGCATGATTGTTGTTGTCTTATCCTTATATACACAAAGAACAAACCTATACCCTTTCTAAACGTTACTACGGTACGGAGCCGATTAGTTGACTCTATTACCCACCAACTTTATGAAAGGATGTCTGCTCATGAATAAGCTTTTGTACTATTCACTGTAGCAAAAGACAAGCTTTTCCCTTAAGGCTTGACACGCGTTCTAACCCTACCACATTGCATTAAATGTGTATTTAATACAACAGGTATAAATAGATGTGTTTTATCTCCATGCAGAGATACTCTTAACCTAAACCTTACTCTGAGCATTTTTGCGCTTAAGTAAATAAACACACATCTAAGAACAAATACGCTCATCTTCAAGAGCAAGTTAGAATCCCTTTCATTGCATTCTAAACAAGTTCACTCCCAGAAAGAACTTACTTTCTTCTATTTCTTTAACAACAAATCTTTTCTTATTTGCTAAGATTAAGTGTGTAAACTAAAGATTGTTTAGATAGGTTTTTTCTTACCTTATCTTTCTGCAAACAATCTTGTAAAATMTGTATTGATCTTCTCTTATCAATATATATTTTAAATTTGAAAATACTGTGTTTGTATTCATCCCCCCCTTCTACAAACTGTTATACACATCTTGTAGACCCTTACGGGACCAACAGGGGGGGCTCTGACCCATTAGGTTAAGAGTTTTATTTTGAGCTATGGGTTTTAGAAAGGTGCATTTGAATCATGGGTTGAAGTAAACTGTTGATCTTATTTTGAACATATTGTTGAATTACATTATTTTGCTTAAATGCACATATTTATGTGTAAAAGTTATTTTATCATATTTTGGTGTTCATCACCCTGCATATGCAAGGAAGTGATTTACTCACTAGACCTTCTGGTCTAACCCTCATTTTGTGTTTCAAAAATTTGCAATGTAGGAACTACATGGTCAAGGGGATATTAAGGGAAAGGGGAAAATGTAATTATTTTCCTTATGTGATATCTGCTTTTGAAGATTAGCATGATGATTTCTTATTTTGAAGATACATGTTGTTGTACATGTGTTGGTGCAGAGATTTTTATTTTGGAAATTTTCGTATGTAAATTTTATGCATATAAGAATCCTTAAACTAGTGGGACCAATGTTGTGTAAACTGTATTTCTTTGAAATGAAACATGTGTTATATGCAAATGCGGTATTTGGGGTGTCACAAACAAAGCCTGTTGGTTATGCAAAAAGCTTGGGAGCATGGACTATTGATTTTGTTCATTTGTTTTCTTTAACGTCATTCAACTTTCTTGATTTTGTTTATATATTTCTTTCTATTGTCATTCAACTTATCTAAACAATCAAAGAAACACACAAGTTACATATAGCAACAAAGAAAAGACTTGCTAAAAGAAATAGGTTAAGAAGTCTTGCGTTTTTCACTTGTTACAGTGGATATCTTTCTCTTAGATAGAGAGTTAGAGGGAGGAGTATCTTCTTCAGTAAGATCTTCAAAGCAAGGAAGCTTGGATGTAGGTTAAGAAGATAACTGAGAAGAAAGAATTGCTCAACTATTTATACCAATTGCATTAAATGCAATTCAGAAGGTACAAAACACGTGGCAAGCTTTAAGAGGTGAACTTGTCCTTTGTTTCAGATATATAGTCTTTGGTCGTATATGAACAGTAGTCTTTCATAAAGTAGGCAAGCACGCTTGGAGACAGTAGAGTGACTCCATACAGTACTTTACTTTGAGAAATATGGGTTTGTCCTTTGTGTGTAGAAGGACAAGACAAAAACTAATCTTGTTATACAAGATTCATTAGATCGCTGACATTGGAATGATGATGAATGTTTCATCAGTGCACACTGAATCTTGAGTAGATTTGATATTTTTGTAGACAAGTTTGTTATCACTGAAAAGCCGCATCAGATCACGAACTTGCTTGTCTCTGTCTTCAGCTTCTATCTTTGATATCGCTGAAGGTATTGTGGTGTAAGTTTTGTCTTCTTGAAGAATACTTGTCTCTGAAGGAATTACAATACACGTTCAACAATCACTAAACAGACTTAGTGATGATCACTGAAGCTGAATACAGAAATAGTACACTTTGTGAGGTAAAAAGGACCATCATCAAATTACTGAGAGAGAGATGAGCAACAATCTCCCCTTATTTGATGATGACAAAGCAACATAAATAAAATTGTTTTAAGGTACAACAGTAAGGAAAATGTACTAGTAAAATACTCGTCCCTTTTAACTTTTTTGGGACCTTTTTCAGTGATACAACTTACTATGGAAATTTACTTTAATTATAAGGGATTACAAGGAAAGAATAAACTTACACAATATTAACAACTGAAAACTAAAAGCATATTCATTGACTAGAAAGGTGTCAGTGAATGTAAGAATAAAATAGAAGTCATAAGTACTTGTCCCATTTACTCTTTTTAGGGATCTTTATCAGTGAACCAATTATTTAGTGAAATACTTTACAAGGAAAAATATTACAACGATTACAATCAGTTTTGGTAGGCTTAAAACATAAAATCTATACACTGAAAGTAAAGATAAGAAATACAAGATTTACAAGACTGAAAGGTTTGTCTAATCTAGATTGTTGAAGTTGATTGCTGAAGGAAGCTTCAGGTTCTCCATAGTGAGATATCATCTAGTTGTCTAACTCTTCATCATCTTCAGAGATAGGTTTAGAGTTAGCTGATTGAGATTCATCAAACTTGTCATGAATAGATTCTTCTATAGCTTGTCATCTTTTGCTGAATACTCTGAAGGCTTTAGATACTGAAGAATATCCAAGAAAGATTCCTTCATTGGCTTTGGCATCAAACTTTCCAAGATGATCTCTGTTGTTTAAGGTATAACATGTACAACCAAAGATGTGTAGAAGGTTGAGAGAAGCCTTTCTGTTATGGAAAAGGCCGTAAGCTATCTTCTTGAATCACTTGATGATCAACGACCGATCTAAGTAAAACAAATAGTGTTGACAACTTCTCCCCAAATTGAGTAGGGAGACAAGATTCATTGAGCATTGATCGACCGGCTTGGATTATCGTTTGATTTCTCCTTTTAGCGACCCCATTTTGTTGTGGAGTTCTCACAGCTGAGAAGTTGCATAAGATTCCCTTGTTCACAAGGAAGTCATCAATAGTACTATTTTTGACTTAAGTGCCATTATCACTATTAATAGATTGTACTTTGATGTTGTTCAGTACTTCTATGCACTTGACAAATGAGATGAGGGAGCTTTGGTATTTGTCCTTCAGAAATCGGGATAGTCATAGCAGTTGTAGGAACTGCTGGAGAGATAGCATATGGAACATATTGTCCATTCTCTATATAGTATGGGATCTCAGGATCCACACCTTCCAAGAATAAAGACATCTGATTCTTCCAGAGATTGAAGTTGTCTTTGATGAAACGGGGAGTTTGGCAAGAGAGTCATTATCGTGAAAGTGGGTGCTAGTGTTTTGCAAAGCCATTTAACAGGAATAAGTTATCTAAAGAAAAAGAGAGAATAAAATACCAATAAAACAACAAAACAACACAAAAAGCAAACATTGCTATGATACCACTTGTTGGTCCCAACCTGATCTACAAGAGTTATATGTAATTAGTTTGTAGAAAAAAGGGGGATGAATACAAACACATAAACTTTCACCTTTAAAAATTATATATTGATAAAGAAGATCAATACAAATTTTACAGATTGTTTCCGGAAGAGATAAGGTAAGGAACCTATCTAGACAATCTAAAATACACACAATTGCAAATAGCAAAGAGAAAAGATTTGCTACAAGAAATAAAGCTAATAATAAAAGTGTTTTTCACTTGTTCAAAGTGGTTCTTTCTATGAGACAGAAAGTAGTGAGAGAAGTAACTTCTTACGTGAGTTAGTAGTGAGGAAGATTGATAACTGATAGAAGAGCACTAACTATTTATACACATTGCATTAAATGCAATTCAGAATGTACAAAGCATGTGTCAAGCTTTAGGAGGAAATCTTGTCCTTTGCAACAGTAAACAGTCCTTTTGGCTGTATATGAGCAGTCCTTTTTTCATAAACTAGGTAAGCACAATAACGTCAATGGAGTGGTTCCGTACTGTACTATACTCTAGAAAAGGTATGAGTTTGTTCTTTGTGTGAGGGAGGACACGAAAAAACAATTGTGCTTGGTAAGTTTCATTTGATTGCTGAATAGTAAAATGATGCTGGAAAGTCACTTCAGTATTCGCTGAAACTTGTGCAGACTTCACACATATGTAGACGAGCTTGTAATCACTGAATGCCGCTTCAGATCATGAACTTGCTGGTCTCTAATCTTCGGCTTCTATCTTCGACATCGCTGAAGGATCTGTTGTGTGTGTTTTTGTCTTCTTGAAGTATGTTGATCCCAACCGGGTCTACAAGAGTTTTAGACGAACAACTTGTAGATGGGGGGGATGAATACAAACATAGAAAACTTTCGAATTTAAAAATATATATTGATAAAGAAAGATCAATACAGATTTTTGCAGATTGTATGCGGAAATAGACAAGGTAAAGATAACCTATCTAAAAAAATCTAAGTTTACACACATATATTTTTTGCAAAATAGAAAAGATTTGCTGAAAGACAAAGAAAGAAAGATGTTCTTCTTGGGTAAGAACTTTTAGAATACTTGAGAGGGATTCTAACTTATTTGATGATAAGCGTAAGTGTTTTTCAGATGTATGCGTATATGCGTGTGTGTCTCCTGCATGGAGAGAGCACTCATCTATTTATACCCATTGCATTAAATGCAATTCAGAAGGGTTTGAACACGCGTCAAGCTTTAGGAGGAAAGCTTGTCCTTTGCTATAATGAATAGTACAGTTACTTATTCATGAGCAGACATCCTTTCGTGAAGTTGGTGGGTAATAGAGTCAACTAGTCGGCTCCGTACCATACTATACTCTAGAAAGGGTATGGGTTTGTCCTCTGTGTGTGGAAGGACAAGACAAAAACAAGCTTGCACAACAAGCTTCATTTGATCGCTGAATACCAGAACAACATTGAAGGTTTCTTCAACATTTACTGAGGCTTGGGCAGTCTTCACATATATGTTGACCAGCTTGTAATCACTAAATGCCGCTTCAGATCACAAACACACGAGTCACTAATCTTCAGTTTCAGTCTTCGACTTTCACTGAAGGTTCTTTGGTGTCAGTTTTGTCTTCTTGAAGTATCGTTGTCGCTGTAGGATTTACAGTACATGTTCCTGACTCAGTGATGATCGTTGGAACTGAAAGAACAGAAACATAATACTTCAAAATAGGTAAAAGAGATTATCATCAAATCAATGAGAGAGAGAATCATCAATCTCCCCCTATTTGATGATGGCAAGGCAACATAAAGAAATTTGCCTTAATAAATAATAGTAAGGAAAAGTTCCATATAAAATACATGTCCCTTTTAACTATTTTGGGATCTTTTTCAGTGAATCAATTTTTACTTAATATGTTTTCTTAAGTTACGAGCTTAAGAAAAAGTACAAAAAAGGAAAACTGAAATTGAAAGCATGCTCACTAACTAGAGATTGTTAGTGACTATAAGAGAATACTGGAACTCATAGACATGTGTCACTATTACTCTTTTCAGGGATCTTTTTCAGTGAAGCTGATGAAATACTTATATTCTTTCAAAGGAAAAATTACAAGTGTTTCAGTCAGTATATTTCTAGACTTACAAAATATAAGTTGTACACTGAAAGTAAAGACATAGATACAAAAGACATACAGTGAAAGAAAAAGTTACAAGATAGAATTTCATAACTAATCTAGGTCGCTTAGGTTGATGTAGCCAGGTACTTCTTCTCCAAGCTCCTTTCGACGTAGAAATTCCCTTCTGATCTTGTGGTCCATCATTTCACCGTATATATCATCATTTAGCCAATATCTGATATATGCGAGATGTTCCATTGGATAAAGATGTAGCTCAGACACTCTCTGGAAGTTGTGTTTGCCTTCATAGTCAAGAAAAATAAATCCTAACTCAGGCCTGAGGTGCACAGTGTTGGGTATGTAAGGACCCTTCGCTAGCAAAGAGAGGTTCAACATTAAGATGTCTGGCTTCTTCGAATCCTTCAGGACTTCATCTAAGGAGAAATTTGTTTCATGTTCAATCCTCAGGGTTGGTCCGTCATTAGGACTTGAAAGTCTTCTTCCACCTTTCTTCAGTGTTGGCTTTGTAGGTACAACGACGTATTTGGACATCTTCTTGATCAACTCACTGATGATGTCTTCAATAATCGGCTTGTGCCTTAACTTTGAGCATTGAATGGCTTGGCGGATTTCCAACTATTCACTGTAGCCATACTGACCTAGGTAGGAAGGGTACTCCGTGACGACATCAAGATTGTCTTTGGTGATGAGCATTGAGACTAGAACTCCACCCTCTTTCATCCGTCCACTAATTGTGACGTTTGAAATTGGATGAGGACTAATTCTCTTATTCAGGCATTCTTCACTCCATTTTCTGTCTCGGTCAACTAGCTTCATCATCTTTTGATGCTCAGCTTTTGCAATAAAAAGCAATTCAACCTGGGCCTTGACAACATTCACCATCTCTTTAGACATCTTCTTTAGAAGAACTTTAGCAGCAAGAGACTTGGCCAACTTTATGTTGTCCTCAGTCTGTTGTCATTGAAGTCTGAGTTCTTCCTCAGCCTTGAGTCTTTCAGCTTCAGACAGGAAGTCAAACTCACCACAATTAGAGGTACGAAGAGGGATTTTTACTCTAGCTTGATCGAGTGACTTCTTTAGCTGAGACATCTGCTGGTCAGTGGGAACGCTGGAGGTTGGGTTTTCAGGTACCCATTTCTCTAGTCGACTGCAGGTAATAGAGGGGATGGAGGAGAGTTGACAAAAATAAGTAATAACGGCCAACCCGGAGAATTCAGTACTTAAGGGCTTAACGGGTTTGATCAGTACCTTGTGGTTTCCTTCTTCAGCAACACCTTTACCTTTCGACTTGGTGTCCTGGTTCTTCTATGTGGTCTTCTTCTCTTTCTCCCCCTGGGATGCAGAATCCATGAGAGAAATGCCTTCCGTGGCACTGGCAGGTTTCTGGTGCTGAATGGTGAAGTAGTCATCATCGTCGTCTTCATCATCATCACCAAGATCCTTTCCAGCATCAGGAAGGTTGGGAGAATCATCATCTTCATCGTCATCATCCTCATCATCATCTTCCATATCATCAGCATTAGCTACAGAGGTGATTGGAAGGTCTTCGTCATGAGCTTCAGCGCCAACTCTGACGGTTTCATCAACGACCTCAGCTTCAAGATCTTCATAGGAATTTGGGTTTTCATTAACAACCTCAACTTCATTAGGTGTGGCTCTAGGAGCTTCAGCTTCAGTTTGATTCGTTGGGACAGCAGCAACAACAGCTTTTGACTCTGTCTCCCCCTCTTTGATATCAGCATGATATTCAAACAAGTTGTCAAGAGTTCTTGTCTGAATCTCTACCATCTGTTCAAGCTTTGTTAGCGCTCGATCTTGAAGAAGACTACACTCAAGAGTCTAATCTAGCTAGAGGCGATCCATCTCAGTGAAGGATGGTGCAGGTGCAGGTGCTGGTACTGGTCGCTGGAGGATCTCCAGGATCTATTGCATCAGCGCCGTATGCCTGGCGAGAGGGGCATTTTCTTCATCGGCCTTGCTTATTAAAGCAGAGATGGCCTCAGCGTTAAGTTACACATCTTCTTGCACCGAGAAGAGCTATTCCTTGACCACTTTAACTTCAGCCTTGATAGCTAAAATGTCAGCAGGGACTTCATACCTGAGAGCCATGCCCTTATAGACTTCGTCCATTTTGATAAGGACAGTCTCCACAGCAGGGAGAAGGAGCTTGACGTCGTCAGCCATGTTGTATTCTTCTTCCATGGCTGGCGCCTCTTCGCAAGGACCTGAAAAGGAACAAGGTTGAGCATAAAATAGCTCAGGGTTAGAAGAAATGAAAGGATATGATGGTAGAGTACCTGAGGGTTCATCAGTACCATCTGAAAGATTGATGCTGGTTCACTCCAGGTTGCCTCGAGAGGAGCAATCTCAGGTCCTGTGGTGGATGTTTCATCATCAGTGAGGACAATCGCTGATGAATCATAAGCACGTGTCGATACCAAGGAGAGAGGAGAGGAGAAAATGGCCGAGACTGAAGGACG
Source organism: Cynara cardunculus var. scolymus (assembly GCF_001531365.2). Classification (NCBI taxonomy): domain Eukaryota; kingdom Viridiplantae; phylum Streptophyta; class Magnoliopsida; order Asterales; family Asteraceae; genus Cynara; species Cynara cardunculus. The sequence goes on from NC_037538.1 coordinate 19,373,854, forward strand.
TGGGTGTTCAGAATTGGCGTTGCTGATATTCTCACTATCAGTGATTTGGGTCACTAAGGCGGTTGGGATTGGATCCACAGGTATGACAGTGATTGTAGAAATCACTGAAGGTGCCTCGGGGGTAAGGCAAGTTTCAATAGCTGAAACCTGTCGAGAGGTAACAGCTAGAGACGTGGGTATCCCATTTTTGGCTTTCTTGGCACTCGATGGAGAACTAAGAGTGGGTTGAGAGGAGGGACGTTTTGAAGAATGGGAGATTATGGTTGGGATAGACTTCGGGGGGTTTTCTTTAGTCTTGACCACCTGAGAAGAAAAAAAGGGAGGTATAGGCACAGTTGGAGAAAATGAAGAAATAGATTGCATAACAGCGAAAAGTGCAATATCTTCGTTTCTCAGCTTATGATCTAAAATCTTGGATCCAAGCTTGCATATAGGGAGATTACCTTCCTTGGAGTACTTGTCTCCAAAGATCTTGGCAAACATCATGGAGAGAAATTTGGTGTAGGGTACTACCTTCTCCCTTTGGCGCTTGTTCAACTTCAGCGCCAGGTCCTCGAAGATCACAACCGCGTAGTCGATTAGGCGCTGGCGTATAACAGAAACGCCAATGTTGAGTGCGACCCTGGAGGCTTGATCTTGGCCGCCAGTCTTGCCTCCCATACATTGAATAAAATTGGAGAACAAGTCCTACCACATTGCAGACATGCGATTCTTCGCAATCTTCGACAGCGACTTAAGGAGTTTGTTGGAGTCTATCTTCGTTGCCCAGGCATAGCCAATATCATCAAGACAGGCAATGATGATTTCAGTAAAGGGATCACTAACGAAGGGACCTTTGGGAAAACGAAGGGCGTGCCTTAGCGTTGTAACGCCAAAGTTGACGATCATGCGGTTGAAGGTGAAAGAGATTTTCTCCACCTGTTGACCGTTCCTGTCAGTGTCTCGAACGCATTCAGCAGTTAGCCAGAACTGCTGAAGGGCTTCCTTTACCATGACAGGTTCATGGGTGAGAGCATAGGAAATGGGAGAGTTCTTGAGGAACGTAGCGGCTTCCTCGTAGTAGGATTTGTTCACAAGCATGTCCAACAAGGCTACATGATTGTTTGCCTTGAAGGACACGTCTTCGATGGAAAAGTTCACGTTCTGGGCAGTCATTTTCTGTTATAGGTAAGAAACAAGAAATAACAGTTTTTTTAGTGGTCCAAGATAATGATGTGTGCTTTTAAGTTTTAGAACAATAAAACTTCTTTTGAAAAAATCCACAAAGAAAATATTAGGGTTTTTCAAGATGTGTAATTTAGAACAATAAAACTTCTGGCAATATGTGTAGTTTCACCATAGTGTCTACACTTCCTATGGCTGAAGCTAGCTTTAGGGCCAGAAGTACCAGAGAAGAAGAGGGACAAGCTTCAAGGATTCCCTTCTCATTTGTTTTAGGAGGAACTTTTGAGGATTTGGAGTCCTTAGGAGAAACATTCACCTTGAGCTTAGACTTAGATTTCTGAAAAGATTCAGATGTCTTGATCCCTAAGGGAAGAAGAAAGTGCACAAGCTGAAGGAATATATTTAGATCTATGTGACTTGTTAGCCTTCTTAGGAAGAGGTGTTGTGACAATGGATTTACCTTTGTCTTTGCAACCTGAACTCGAAGGAGTTCCTTCAAGATGACTCTCAGTAAAAGAAGATTGAGAGGAAGAAGTGTCAGAAATAGAAGAGACGAAGGTACCAAACTTGAGCATGGACCTGTCTGTGACACTATCTTCCTAATCATAGGAGAAGCCTAAACCAGTATTTATCTTGGTAGGGATCTGAGCGTTAATGATCTCATAGGCTTTGACAGAGGCTTTGCACCATCCTTCAACGGTAGCCTTTTCAGCCCCGAGTTCAGCAATTGCTTGCTCACGCTCAGCAATAGCATGTTCGCGTTCAATAGTGATGGATTGGTTTACAATGACCTGATCTTTAAGATCTTCTTCGCTCTTAGTCATTTCTTTGATCTTGGAATGACAAATCTTCAACTGTTCTTGAAGATCAAGATTAAGCATTTCTGCTTTAGACTTGCCATTCAGGGCATTGTAAAGGTCAACCGTCAACGTATCTAACGCTGATAGGCTAAAAGAAGAATAAGAAGATGGTTCATTCAGGAGACATACATGAGCAGGAGAGGATGATGAGGGATCATGAGAGGTTGACGTCTCAGAAATTTCTTCCTTCACATCCTTGGCCATTAGACAAAGATAGGCCGTGTTTTCCTCATCGGAAGATGATTCATCAGATGAATCAGCCCAGTCATGCTCTTCAACGACAAGACCTTTGGCTTTTCGCTGGGAACTCTTCATCTTCTTATATTTCTCCTTCAGCTTCAGGTATTTATCATCTTTAAGTATGAAGAAGGAAGGGGTTTTCGAAGATGGCATTGCAGTCTTCTTTGACCTGCACTCACCTGCAAAGTGACCTTTACGGTGAAATTTGTAGCAGACCGCTGAAGCCTTGTCAACAATATCTGACTTTGGCTTTTCCTTAATGGTCAGCATGGGAGATCTACGAAAATTACTTTTCCTAGCGAACCTTATAAATGACTTAGTTAGAAGCACCAGTGATTCATCAAAGTCTGCAAGGTCAGATTCTGACATATCCTCAGAGTTAGTAGAGTCTAACTCTGTAATAGAAACAGAAGAAGGAAGAACTGAAGAAGGAAGAACTGAAGAAGAAGAAGAAGAAGAAGAAGAAGAAGAAGAAGAAGAAGAAGAAGAAGAAGAAGAAGNAAGAAGAAGAAGAAGAAGAAGAAGAAGAAGAAGAAGAAGAAGAAGAAGAAGAAGAAGAAGAAGAAGAAGAAGAAGAAGAAGATGGGAGTTCAACTAAAGAAACTTCAAAGATCAAAGCTAGCGGGAGATTTTCATGTCTCTGGAATCCTTGATTAGATTCCTCTTCAGTTGGCAAGACTGCTCATGATTAAGCAGTATCCCATATAAGGTGTTAAGAGAGAGAGAGAGAGAGGACATGTCGTTGGACATCTTGAGACACATACAATATGTATCCCAAGATTCTGGTAAACAATCCAGAAACTTTGTCAAAGTTTCAGAGTTGGAATATTCTTCGCCAACTATTCTCAAATCAATTAGAAGACAATTAAACCCTTGATGAACTTCAGACAATGTTTCAGCCTTTCCACAGAGAAAGATTTCATATTGTCTTTCTAAGTTTATCTTCCTCGATTCTTGTACCTGAGAGGTACCTTAATATTAAACACAGAGAGTGTCCCACATGGTTTCCGAGGTCCTAAGCTTCATCACAGAGTGATAGACCTCGTCAGGAAGAGGCATAGCTATTATAGAGCTCGCACGAGTATCTATAGCTATCTTCTTCTTGTCTTTCTTCACTCCACTGATGAGGGAGCTTAAGAATCTGTCATTCAAGAATTGCGACAATCGTAGCTGTTTCGGGAACAGCCGAAAAAATAACATATGAAACATAAGGTCCATTTTCTATATAGTGTGGAATTTCAGGATCCACACCTTCCAAGAAGAGAGACATCTAATTCTTCTAGAGACTGAAGTTGTCTCTGATAAACTAGGGAGGTTTGGCAAGGGAGCCATTGTCGTGAAAGTTTGTGCTCATGTTTTGCAAAACAATTTGAAAGCAATAAAATTATCTAGAAAGAGAGATAATGAAATGCAGAAAAACAACTAAACGAGAAGAGAAAAAAACACTGCTCTAATATCACTTGTTGGTCCTAGCCGGGTCTACAAGAGTTTTAGACAAACAGATTCTAGAAGGGGGGGTGAATACAAACACATAAAACTTTCGAATTTAAAAATATATATTGATAAAGAAAGTTCAATACATATTTTTGCAGATTGTATGCGGAAATAGACAAGGTAAAGATAACCTATCTAAAACAATCTTCACACATATGTTGACCAGGTTGTAATCACTGAATGCCGCTTCAGATCACAAACACGCTAGTCACTAATCTTCAGTTTCAGTCTTCGACTTTCACTGAAGGTTCTTTGGTGTGAGTTTTGTCTTCTTGAAGTATCGCTATCACTGTAAGATTTACAATACATGTTCCAGACTCAGTGATGATCGCTGAAACTGAAATAACAAAAACATAATACATCGAAATAGGTAAAAAGGATTATCATCAAATCAATGAGAGAGATGATCAACAAAGTATAACAGTCTATGATGGAATTAGAAGACACGTTCAGCGATCACTAAACATACTCAGTGAAGATCGCTGTAACTGAATAAAAAAAAATACTCTACTTTGATAGATAAAAAAGGGATCATCATCGAATCAATGAGAGAGATGATCAACAGGGGTGAAGTATGTCATTGCCAATTCTGCTATAAGGCTAACGATGAGCGATCTTCTCGAATATAGAAGAAAGTTGGATTTCCAAATCGCGCTCGAGCTTGGAGTGGATCAACTGTCTATCACAACGCCAAATGTACATCTCAAAGACATTCAACATATCCCTTCAGGAACCATCTTAGCCGAGCCAGAGTTAGGATTCACTTACAAGAATGAGCATAAAGAGAAAGTCTTCTTTCGAACCCTAGAAAAATACAAGTACTCATCTGAAACTCTACTCTGGGTAAGGAAGAAGGTCATACAGAAGGGAGATGAAGACCCCACGTCAAGAGATGCAGGAGCAGAGCTGATTTGATCAATAGATGAACTATTAGAGTTTCGTGACCTTCTTCAAAGGTTCATGAAACTTTAGCACCTATAGAGTTATTGTACCTTGTAAATCTTTTAATAATCAATGAATGATTTTTATTGAGGACCATGTTGCCCTCTTGCTTTCTAGAATAGATTTACTTTCTTGCAAGTTCTTTTTGTTACACTTAGGGGGAGACTGTTAATATGTAAAAGTGTAAGTAAAAAAGTCTCTTATCTAAGCCAAGAAGACTTGTTGTCTATAAGTGGCTAGAAATCAGAGCTTGGATACAGGGCAGATCAAGACCAAAGTTGCGCGCCAATGATACTAAGTACCCAGGATACAAAACCCCACGACGTTTTCTCTCTACTTTCTCTCTCTAGAATTTTTTTGAGTTTTTGGGTTTCATCTTCCTCCTTGGTTGCTATGGAAGATCGCCATATTCCTTTGAAGAAATCTTTGCATAGGAAAACTAAGAAGAAACGGTTTCCTCACCAAAGATCTCCAAACCATTGTTTTATGTTCATGAGGAATGGAAAAGTATTTTGTTCTAAGAGGATGTTAAGAAGAAAGACAATGGTGGATAAACAAAAGCAACTCATTCTAATCAAGAATCGGCTTAATCTTCATATGACAAGACGTTCCACAAATGATAAGGATCTTATAAAGGTTAGTACAAATCTCCCTTCTTTTCATTTGGATGTTAACGAGTTCTGTGCAGGAAATGTGGATGCTAAAGCAGATTCTGGATTAAGTAAGTTTGAAGATTCTATTTCTCTACCGTCTGTGTTCATGCATTTGCATGATATCTCTCTTGAATCTGGAAAATGCAAAGAAACGGTTGTAATGGAAACTGATGAGAATCTAGATGAAGGCCTGTCATGTCCTCTCATCCCAACAACAGTCGCTCTAACAAGAAAATCCTCAAGTTTAGCTTTCCACCATGCAATGTTATTGAAGATGATGAAACTGGTCGTAGTTCAAGCCTAGAAATTCTGAAGAAGAACGTTGATCTCGAAGAATGTGAAGGGTGGCCGAAATCCGGCCAGTTGCCGATTTCTAAACGGCCAGATTTTATTTGTTGGTAATTCTCCATGCACTGAAAATAAAGAAGATCTTATTTCCTTTTTGTCTAAGTCTATTCATGGCAAGGAGCGTCAGACTGTTAAGGAAAGCTTATATTCTCAAATGGAAGATGATATGGAAGGCCAGCTGGAAGGTATCGTGGAAAGCGAAGAGAAAGGAGACGTGGAAGGCCAGGAGGAAGTGGGTCTGGTTTTGGGATCTGAACATGGGCTGGATGATTCAAATCCTGGTAAGGTGGAGACGTGTTTAAAGATTGGACATGATTTGTCCATGCAAACAGCCTCCCACGTGGAAACTAGGTCGCATGTTACTGTTTCTATCAGCCGAGCCCAACATCTTGATGGTTGTTTGGACGAGTTTTGTTGTAGCCCAAAAGATAATCCTGGACTGGGTGATAACATTATTTGAAGCCCAGTTCTTATGAGAATTTTTCTAAGCTTGGGCCAAATGCTAACTTGGATAATGCTCCTTCTCATCAAGCCTCTGTTTCTGGCCAAATTTCTACCAGCCCAGGTAAGTCTTTCCTCTCTTTATCCCCTCATAAAGTTTCAATTTTATTCAAGACCCTCCCTATTTTTCTTTGACTAATTCGTCCATAGATGCTAGTAATGATACTCGGGCCATCTGTCCTGATTTATTGGGGACGTATGCCCCTCTAACTGGCCTTAATCTTTTTAATTGCCCTCCCCCGGTTGACGCAGTTGAATATCTTAATGAGTAAAAAGATTTAATTAATGATGCTATTGATTCTGGTCTGCCAAGCCCAAAAAATCCTCAACTGGTCCAAGATGTTTTTAATGGCCCAACTTCTAATATGGACCTTGAGATTGGAGATGGAGATAACAGACTTCAAAAAAGCCCCTGTTAGTAATTATTTTGAAAATCAAACCATGTTGGGCCCTGTTCATAGCAATCTAGTAACGGTTATGGATTGTGATAGTGAAGAAGGAGTTCAAAGTCATCAATTCAGCCCAAGGAAAATCTCGAATAAAAGAAAGCCCACTTTGGGCCCGTGTTCCTCTGGCCCAGGTATGATGTCTAACTCTTCCCCCCCCTTCATGTTTCTAATAATTTGCATTCCCGCCCCCCTTGCAAGCTATTGTGTTAGCTAGCCCTTCCCCATCCCCCTTATGCCCCATTCTTCTTGTCATAATCCTCCTTTGTGTGTTAACTCTAATGAAAATTTGCCTGCTTCTCCTATTGTTAATCCTTGTCCAGTGCATGCTATGTCCCCTCTTGTTTCCCATGCCCCCCTCCCTTGCTTTTGGATTCTGGAAAAAAAAATTAGAAAATCCAAAAAATAATCTCAATGATCAAAAAATCCAAAACATTGATGAGTCTAATGTCAAATCTTTTTCTGTTTGGAATGGAAAGAACGCTAGTTTATTTCCTAATTCTCTTGCTAATGTGTTAAGTGGTCCTAATAAACATCTTAACACTAATTTTCATTTTATTTCTAATTTAAATGAGGATGTGGATTCCCCTATTGATATTCCCTTAGCTGTTGTTAAAAAAAAGTTGTGAGACTTATGTTAAAACTATGTGTGGATATTTTGTTGGTAGACGTCTCCCTTTCCCTGTGATGCAATATTATGCTTCTAAACTGTGGTCTCAATTTGGTATAGAGGATGTGCTTTTAAATGGTCATGGAATTTACCTGTTTAAATTCAATTATGCTGAAGGCCTTCAAAAAGTGGTTGATAATGGACCGTGGACCTTTAAAAATGTTCCTATTTTTATTCAAAAATGGAGGCCTGGTCTAAATCTTAACTCGAACATGCACGATAGTATTCCTTTATGGATTAAAATACATGATATTCCCTATGATGTGTGGAATGATGAGGGTCTCAGCCATATTGCTAGCAAAATTGGTAAACCTATAGCTATGGCATCTTGGACTGCATATATGTGTAAGTATGTTGCAGGGAAGTTTGCCTTTACTAGGGTTTTGCTTGAAGTGCCAGTTAGAAAAAACTGGATTGATGTTGTTAAGGTACGCATTCCAGACCCTGAAACTCTTAAAATGACTTTAGATTCCCTCCGTATTGAATATGAGTGGAAACCCCTAAGTATTCTCATTGCCTGATCTTTTGTCATTCTAACTCTCTGTGCTCTCATGTTATGTCTCTTATGAATGCCTCTTCTGTGAAAACTTGTGTTGAAATTGTTACTGGTGTAAATACTCCTTCTAATGATAATGATGGCTTCCAAACCATCAAAGGTAAGAATTCAAATCATGTTAAAAAGAACACCCAACCCTCTTTGGTGAATGGAAATAACATAAAAGCTTCTACTTTGAACAATGCGAAGGCTTCTTTTTGCAAAGAGTATCGTCTTATCCAAAAGAAACCTCCCCCCCAGTAAGCTCCCCCCCAGTCCCCATATGGATTTATCCTCCCCCTCTAAACCTACCTCTCCCCCTAGGCCTCCCATACTTAGCCAGCCCCACCCTAAGCCTTCAAACCTTCCTTTCCCCTCCCGGAAGCAAACCAAGGCTCCCTCTCCCTCCTCTAACCGTTTTTCTGTTCTAGCTGACCAGTCTCTCCCTAATGACCCTAGGTCCTCTTCCTCTCACCCCCTGCCCCTCCTACTCCTTCTGGGATCGAGGATGATCCCCTAGATCAGGATGACCTCCTTGGTGAGGATGACATGATTGAGGATGAATCGAACAATGGCAACACTGCAAGATTTCTTACCAATGATATCACATCATCCCAGGTTGATCCGAAAACCCCTCCTGAGTCTGAGTGGATGGAATCTACGCCTGCCCATATTGTCTAGTGTTGTTCTTTGGTTTGTGGTCCTTCTTTGGTCTTGGCCTTGTCTTGCCCTTTGGGCTTCCATGCTTGCTTGGTTCGGTCTAGGGTGTGCCTGTTTTAGGCCCCTTCTCCGTCTTTTACTGTTTTCCCCGTTTGTTGCCCAGGCTTGACCCGCCTGGGACCTTCCCTTGTGGTAGGTTTCTTTCCTTCTCTTCTTCTCGGGGAGCCTTGGTTCTATTCTGGTGGATGTGGTTCGCTCCCACCCGAGCACGTCTTTTGTCCTAGTGTTTTTGGTTTTTTACTTGATAGGAGGGGTCTCCCCCCCTCCATATAAAAAAAAAGTACTCAGGATACAGAGCTCGATTCCTAGACACATAGCCTTTGCATAGTACATGCAGAGCCTCTGAGCCTCAACTTCGTCTGTCTACATATTGCTTCCTAGTCGGTCTCTCCTATACAAGTGGTCCTGTCTCCTTGCAACACGTGTGGAGAAATGGTTACTACTATCATTACACGTGGAGACAACCGGTTGGAAGACGCGTGGACTACTACAAATATGCCTTTTTAGGAAATTCCTATATGTAGGTAATTTCTCCAAGGTGTTCCTTACCAATTGAAGACGAGCTTCTTGCAAGAATTAAGTGATATATTTTACCACTTGAGAGAAATAGCTTTTAGAGAGATTTTCATTTCATACTGCAATGTGTGTTCTAGGTGTAAAGGCATAATCTCTAAAGCTTTTGGAATATATTTGACAACGACATTTCCCCAAAAGAGTATTTGATATTCATTACTATTTTCTGTTGTTTTGTATTAACCAACTAGTGTTTTTGCTTATTGCTTCAATTCATTCATTGTCTTTAACATTAATCACTAGAGTAATTGAGGATCTAGGCTCCTACACGCTTGGGACCAACAAGGGGTATTAGAGCAGCGTTTATTATCTTCTTTACTTAAGATATTTTACTAATCATTTTTATTCAAATGGTTTTGCAAAACACAAACACCAACTTTCACGACAATGGTTCTCTTGCCAAACCTCCCCAATTCATCAGAGACAACTTCAGTCTCTAGAATAATTGAATGTCCCTTTTCCTGGAAGGTGTGGACTCTAAGATTCCATACTATATTTAGAACGGACCTTATGTTCCATTCGTAATATCTCCAGCAATTACTGCAACTGCAGGAATTGTTGCTATTCTTTAAAGGCAGATTCCAAAGCTCCCTCGTCAATGAAGTGATGAGGACAAAAAAAGATAGCTTTAGATACTAAAGCTAGATCTATAATAGCTATGTCTCTTACAAACAAGGTTTTATCACTCTGTGATGATGCTAAGAACCTGGAAATCCATGTTAGGACAAGCCTAGGAAGATAAATCTGGTGACACAATATGAAAGTTTTCTTTATGGAAAATCTATCTTTGTCAAAAATGCATCAGCGTTTTAATTGTCTTCTTATTAACCTCAAGACAGTTGGAAGAGAATATTCCAACTCTGAGACGTTGACAAATTTCCTAGAATGTTTACCAGAATCATGAGATAGCTATATCATGTGTCTCAAGATGTCTAAGGACAAGTCCACACACTCTCTCTCTCTCTTAGCACTCTCTATGGGATCTTGCTCAATCATGAGCAATCCTGCCAGCTGAAAAGGAATCTCACCAGAGATTCAAAAGAGATGAAAAGCTTTCCTGTAGCTTGCTCTTTGAAACTCTTTTAGCGACCACTCCTTCTCCTTCAATCATCGAGTTAGATCCATCTAACTCTGAGGACTTAATAGACGCTGACTTTTGAGAGCTTGATGAGTCTCTGGACCTTCTCACCAATTTCTTTAGAAGGTTTTCCATAAAAAGTAATTTCCACAAATCTCCTTCTCTAACCAAACCTGATTAAATCAACCCTGGTAAACAAAGATAATGTGTCTCAAAATATGGTCCCAAATTACCAGTATATCAACATTAGTCATCAAAAGTTAACAAAAATATGATGTAATGGGTTATCTTCAATATTGTCATCTTCGTAGCTCTTACCCCAAAATCCTTGCGATGTCTTGTACCCGCCAAGGACAAGGAAATCTTGGCTGAGCTTAATTCTCAAAGAACGGATAATATTAACTAAATAATGAATATGAGATAACAGGTTCAAAATTAGTTTATAACGTTAAGTGATAATCCAAAAGAAAGTCAAAATGCATCGAAGGCATGTCAAGGGTCCGAAGACCAAACCACATCACGAGGACGCGTTATTCCCAAAGGATGATCAATCCCTTCGAGCATGAGATAGGAAAAGGGTGCGAGCACAACACAACAATCCTCTTCGTGAATTTAACTATGGCCACAATTTGTTATCCGATAACGGTTCCTAGAATCGACCCATACGCCCTCTATTCGACCGATAAATAATCAAGTCCACCTTTAAGGACTATATAAGAGAAGATGCCATGATCGTTTTAGCCACCATGGAAACATCTCAATACCGGTGCCCCTAATATTGAGTCTATAATAAAATGGTTCATAATAGATGCAATCTACCAGGTCAAGTGATCAAAATGATCCATGTTCCAAATAAGAATGTACATTATATTTCGAAAAGAAACAAATGCTCAATAGCATTTTTGTTGAGCACAATAAGAATTTGGAACCAATGTATTCAGATTAGGAAGCCTTATGAAAATGTCTATCCCTGTGTCAAATGAAGTGGGATATTCGTACCTTAACCGAATTTAACAATAAATGCACGATCAAACAAAAATTCACGATCATGTTTCACTTGCATGTGTGCCTAATGAATGCATAAACGGGTTACTATTTATAAAGCATAAAAACCATAATATAATTATTCTAATAAAATTATTTTTTCTTAATGCATTTAAAAACGTAAACTTCAAGAAGGACAACCGGATACCAATTGAAAACTCAAACGTAAAACTTAGCTTTATGCTCTTTCGATCTAACCGCTTCCGTCCCTCTTATTTTTAATCATTTTTATCCTACTTAGAGACCAATCCATATTATAATGTCTAAATGAAAGTTGTAGTTTGATATCATACAAGTCTATTAGTTTTAGAACCATATCATTTGGATCATCCACCTATTTTATATGAATTTTACAGAACAACATATTAATCCCATATACAATGCAAACAACCCCGAAAACCCACTGTTTCGAGCCACCTAGAGTCATAACTAGCTTTTCTAACCATCATGAAAGTTGTAGTATACAGTAAGGTCTTTTTGACTGCAAAATATGAGCTTATTCAGACTTACAGTTTGTGAGTTATACATCATCAAAGTACTAGACTTGAAGCTGTCCAAAATTCCGATTTCCATATTTTTCCCCAACTCACTTTTATGATCCCAACTTCAATGATTTGCAACATTTAAATGTTCTAAACATACCATAACATACTAAACGCCACAAGGAAGCTTAATGATTATAATCCTAAGCTTGATCATACAATTTTTCTCTTTTAGACATTTAACTGAACACTTAGTGTGTGGTTAATCTTATATACCCAATCTAACTATATTGAATACATAATTTACCCTTTTTCTTTCTACATCAATTTAACTAATCCAATCATTCCAAAACATGTATTTAACCATAAATTGCAAATACTAATTCATATACACAATTATAAATCAATCTCAAATATCCTAACATAAACACCCTAATAAAAACAAAAGAAATGTATACCTCTAAGAAGGGTTCGAAGAGTGGATTCCGAATATATAGTTGTTACTTCGATTCCCTTAGTAAATTGAGATAATTTTTAGAGAGAGAGTATGGAGTTTAAGAGAGAGAGGAGAGAAAGAGGCGATGTTTTGGCCTTTGTGTGGAACCAGAGGCTCTGGTTGGTCTTTGGCATATGCTATGCAGAGGCCTTGGATTAGGAATTTGAATTATATGTTCGAGCTTTATATTTTAAACTATTTTCAAAAACTTCAGTTTCATAATGAACACTTAGAAGTTAGAACATAGTTCAACCAAATAGGCCTTGGTTATCTAGAGGGCTTCTAGTTCACTTGATTCTAAGTAGTTTTTCTTCTAAGTTCTTTGGTAAGTGAAGCAGAGGGGCTCTGGTTAATCTTCACGTTTAACCAGAGGGCCTCATCTAGAAGGCTTCTGGTCATGTATTAAACTCTTTATAAAGTTTTTTTAAAAATGCATCATCTCTGGTTAGGCGAACCAGAGGCTTTGGTCGTCCAGAGGGCCTCTGGTTGGCTGGGGCATTTTGGTGACTTGTTTCTAATTAGGCCAATGGTTTCAAATTTGCTATCTTAAAGTATTTAATTTATTTAAAAGTGGTATAGAGAAGCTCTAACTTGTCATGGACTTCTGGTTGAGTTGGAAGTTCAGGACCAAATGTTCTGGTTAGTAGGACCAGAGGCTCTGGTCGTCCAGGGAGCTTCTGGTTGCGCTTTGCATTATATCTGAAAATTGATTTTGTATCAACTTATTGATTTATGTGACTCTACTCTGGTTGTTAAACTAAAGGGACTCTGGTCCTTATCGGACAGAGAGGCTCTAGTCCTTATGGGACAGAGGGGTTGAGAATCTTGTGTTGTGTATGGGAAGGAAGAATTATAAATCCTTTTTGGCACGTGTTACTTGAGTTAGTATTTATAACAAGGTGTTATTATAAATATGATTTTAACCGGTTTTGGTGATTTTCACCCTGTAATTGCAAAGAAAGGGGTTATCTCACTTGACCTTCTCGTCAAACGCTCGTTTTGTCTTTAAAAATGTGCATTGCAGGATCTCGGGATAGTAAGGGAAAGGGGAAAATATGATTATTTTCCTTATATGCTTATCTTTTGTTTTTAAAGATCAATCTGTTTATTGATATATTTTGAAGATACATGTTGTGATCCACGTGTTAGTGCAAGAACAACAATTTGGAATTTTTAAGTTGTAAATTTTTTGTAACATAAGTTTTCTTGTACTAGTGGGACCTATGTGGTGTAATATGTATTTCTTTTATATGCAGTACATGTTATATGCAAATGTGGAGTATGAGGTGTCATAAGTGTTCCTTAACCCTAAATTTCCAGATCACGTCTACCGACTAGAAAAATCTCTTTATGGGTTAAAGCAGGCTTCTCGTGCCTGGTATGACACCCTTTCTTCATTCTCATCTCTGAGAAATTTGAACGTGGAAAGATTGGCCAACCCTATTTCTTAGAAAAGTCAAGGGGTCACATTATTCTTGTTCAGATATATGTCGATGACATTATATATGGATCCATGAAACCCTATTTATGTGTTTGATTCTCTGAATGCATGAAGAAAGAGTATAAAATGAGCATGATGGGAGAACTGACATATTTTCTTGGTGTTCAGATTAAGAAATCTGACAAAGGAATATTCATAAACCCGAATAAGTATGTCAAGGATATGCTGAAAAAATTCGACTTAACCTACAGCTCATCTATGAACACTCCCATGGAATATCCTTTAACGCTGAACAAGGACCCAAATAAGAAACCTGTCAACATTACCACCTATAGAGGAATGATCACCTCCTTGTTGTATCTGACAGCTAGCCGATCTGATATCATGTACTCTAATTGTCTTTGTGCACAATATCAAGCTGAAGCCAAAGAATCTCATTGGATCGCTGTAAAGAGAATATTCAGAAATCTGAAGGGTACTCTTAATATCGGCCTTTGGTATTCCAAAGACTCATGTTTCAACCTAATAGGTTTGCAGATAGTGATTCTTCAAGATGCAAAATAGACTGGAAGAGCACCACAGGATGTTGTCAGCTTCTTGGTGGAAAGTTGGTGAGCTGGACAAGCAAAAAGCAAAACTCAGTATCCACATCAACAACTGAAGCTGAATATGTAGCCGCTTGAAGTTGTTATGCCCAAATTCTTTGAAATGAAAAACCAGCTCAGTGACCACGATCTTCAACTCTCAAAGATCCATATCTATTGTGATAGTACTAGTGCTATTGCTATTGCAATAATTTTGTACTTCACTCTAGAACCAAATATATAGAGATCCGATATCATTTTATCAGAGATCATGTTATGAATGGTAATATTTAACTTCACTTTGAACCTACTAAGTATCAACTAGATGACCTGTTTATAAAACCTCTTAATGAAACAAGATTTAATCTTTTAGTCAGCGAACTTGGAATGTTGAACGTTGAAGATTAACTTTCTCAGTGATAAGTAATACTCAGTACAACAAGTGAAATGATTCAATGTTTCTCAATCTATCTCTGAACTCTTATCTAAATGTATCTTTCTCACTAAGGTATGTTTCCTTCTCTTCATTCTCTTTCTTTCTCAAACCATCTTAAAACTGTCCTTGAACACTTTCCTTGTTTAATGATCAAAATGTTTTAAAAGAAAAGGATTATGAACGGATATATTTTTTATGACGTCGTTAATTTTTTTAATAATGGACATTTCTCACGCGCATTCTTCTAACATACATTGTCCATTACTCTTCCAACTGATCAAACTCTCATGACATAAAGAAAAATCATCATGACAAATCTTTTCGAATAGTCATTTTCCTCTCTCCTCTTTCTCTCTCATTTCACCTATATATATATATATATATCTCACTCACTCGTTCTTGCACTCTTTGTGCGCTCATAATATCTCTCTCAGTATATCCTGAAAGTAAGTACACCAAGAACACACACTTGTTTTTCTCCTCTTTCTCTTGCAAAAATAGGTTTGTTTCTATATATATTTTTGGTTGTTAATCTCATAAAGAAACTTGTTTGTATTTCATTATTCTGTTTTCTTCTTTAAAATAGAAATAATATAAGTTGTATAAATCCTTCTTTTTCTTGATTTATTTCAACCTTGTTTCTTAAACCGTATTCTCGAACCTATTTTCTTTTTGGTTCTTCGAAGGAAAGTTTTTCTCCCAACTTTTTCAACTCTGTGACGTTGACAATTCTAGCATGTTTGCCATAATCATGGGATAGCTATATCATGTGTCACAACATGTCTAAGGACAAGTCCACTCTCTCTCTCTCTCTCTCAGCACTCTCAATGGGATTTTACTCAATCATGAGCAATCCTGCCAGCTGAAAAGGAATCTCACCAAAGATTCAAAAGAGATGAAAAGCTCTCCTGTAGTCTTGCTCTTTGAAGCTCCTTCATTGACCACTCTTTCTCCTTCTATCACTGAGTTAGATCCATCTAACTCTAAGGACTTAACAAACGCTGACTTTTCAGAGTTTGACGAGTCTATGTCCCTTCTCACTAATTCTTTTAGAAGGTTTTCCAGAAAAAGTAATTTCCACGTATCTCCTTCTGTAACCAAACATGATTAGCCGAAATCAACCCCGGTAAACGGAGATAATGTGTCTCAAAATACGGTCCCAAATTACCAGTATATCTACATTAGTTATAAAAAGTTAACAAAAGTATGACGTAATTGGTTATCTTCAGTATTATCATCTCCGTAGCTCTCACCCCAAATTCCCTCAAAAGAGATGAAAAGCTCTCCTGTAGTCTTGCTCTTTGAAGCTCCTTCATTGACCACTCATTCTCCTTCTATCACTGAGTTAGATCCATCTAACTCTAAGGACTTAACAGACCCTGACTTTTCAGAGTTTGATGAGTCTCTGGCCCTTCTAACTAATTCCTTTAGAAGGTTTTTCCAGAAAAAGTAATTTCCACATATCTCCTTTTCTCTAACCAAACATGATTAGCCGAAATCAATCCCGGTAAACGGAGATAATGTGTCTCAAAATACGGTCCTAAATTATCAGTATATCTACATTAGTTATAAAAAGTTAACAAAAGTATGACGTAATTGGTTATCTTCAGTATTATCATCTCTGTAGCTCTCACCCCAAATTCCCTGCTAAATCATGTACCTGCCGAGGACAAGAAAATCTCGGTTGAGCTTAATGCTCAGAGAACGGATAATGATAACTATATAATTAATTTGAGATAACAAGTTCAAAAGCAAATTATAACGTTAAGTGATAATCCAAAAGAAAGTCAAAATGCCCCGAAAGCATGTCAAGGGTCCGAAGACCAAACCGCATCACGAGGACGCGTTGTTCCCAAAGGATGATCAGTCCGTTCGAGTATGAATGAGAAAAATGGTGCGAGCACAACAAAACAATCCTCTCTAAGGATTTAACCATGACCACAATTTATTATCCGATAATGGTTCCGAGGATCGATCCATACGCCCTCTATTCAACCGGTACATAATCAAGTCCACCTTTAAGGACTATATAAATGAGGACATCATGATCGTTTTAGCCACCACGGAAACATCTTAATACTGGTGCCCCTAATATTAAGTCTATAATAAAATGGTTCATAATAGATGCAATCTACCAAGTCAAGTGATCAAAATGATCCATGTTCCAGATAAGAATGTACATCATATTTCGAAAGGAAACTGGTTGGGTTATATTTCACACCTCTAGACTAATGAAATTAGGCCACAAAACAAGTATACAATACGGCCTAACGTCGTCTTTCCAAGTAATAAAGTGGTACAAGTATCGGATTATCGTCCACAGAGATTGTAGCCAAAGTTAGATTAGAGTCCAATGAAAGAGATGATTTCAGATGACGATTTTGAAGACTTTTCTTTGATTTTAAGGTTATCCAAAACAGAATACAGAATATATAAAAGAAGCAAGGGTGTAAGACTTAAGGTGAGACCCAAACACAAATTCCAGAAGCCAATGTTGTAGCAATGCTACAGCAAGCAGTGTTTCGAAACTAAGTTCCACCATCTATTTTGAAGGCATTCCTCTCGGACTTCACCATTTCACTATCTTATAGCTTTCCACCCATATCTCTATGAGGTGTCTGGACCGGGGATAGTGACACAATGGTGTTTTCAAAATATGTGGATAAACAAATCTCTTCGTTAAAAATCACTCTCTCGAGTCGATTCCCATATCATTCGAGTTGGCGTGTTCTTGATATTTCATCTCTGAATATATCACACTTTGACACTTATGACAAGCGACCAACCCGTCGGGAGTTACGTTTTGAAAAACATAAATGACAAGTCTCCTTGTCGGCAACTTTCTCAAGTCTACCTCTTATGTCATCCAAGTCGACGTGCTTAATGATGACTTATCTCTAAGTCCATCGCACTTTAACACTTTCAAATGATCAACCCGTCAAGAAGTGTACTTGGTTTTATAAAAACTCGAATGAAACAATGTAACGTCGTTTTCGAAAACACTTAGCTACTTTCGTTCGGTTTGAAAATCTCACCTTTCCGTCTCACACCCAAGCTATAAAAGCTTAGCTACTCATAACGGAAAGTAAAAAATAAATGACGGAAAATAAAGACATAAACGTAAATTGCGTAAAGTAAATGACAATAAAATAAATGAAGGGAATGTAAATGACAATAAAGTAAATGACGGGAATGTAAATGACGAGAATGTAAATAGCGAAAAATAAATGACAGAATGTAAATGACGGAATATAAATAATGGAAATGTAAAGACGAGAAAATAAATGACGGAAAATAAAATACAAGAAAGTAAATAAAGAAAAAGATGAAGATGAAGATGAACTTGAAATCTTAAAGAACTTGAAGAACACCCTAGGAGAGGGTTTAAAGCAAAAGAAAGAAAAATTGGGAGAAAAGAGAAGGAGGATTAGAGAGAATCCAATGGATGATGGATTAAAGTGTGTGAAATATGGCAACCTTAGTCTCCTATTTATACCCAAAATGGGCACTAAAAGACAAAAGAACTAAGCTTGGAGGCTAAGTTTACCAACACTAGTTACAATACAACAAAAAGTTAACTAAAAAGTACAATTCCTTAACCAAAGTTCAACTAAAAAGTACATAAGCTTAACTAGAGGGTACATAAGCTTAACTAAAGAGTACAACTGATTTTCTACTAAAAATCCAGCCCTTTTACAGCTGTACTCCACCTTCAAAAAGCCAACGTCTTGTTCATTAAGCCCTCCAAAAAGTCGTATAAGACCCAGGTCAACGCTGCACCAATGCTGTAGCATTTGCTGTTTTCACAAAAACTCCCAATTAGCTTCAATTTTGCATGCCATCAAGTCAACCACAACATTTAGCTTCATAATAACAAAAGTATAAAGAAATAAATGAAAATGACTCAATTTGGGAATGAAAAGAAATTATCGTAACTAAAAAGTCCTAAAAAAAGTGCGTTATGTGTTAAATTCTCAACACATATCAGAAACAAAAGCTCAATAGCATTTGATGAGCACAATTGGAATTTGGAACCAATGTATTCAGATTAGGAAGCCTTATGAAAATGGCTAACCCTGTGTCAAATGAAGTAGGATATCCGTACCTTAACTGAATTTGACAATAAATGCACGATCAAACGAAAATTCACGATCAAGTTTGAATTGCCTACGTGCCTAATGAATGCATAAGCGGGTTACTATCTACAAAGCATAAAAACCATAACATAATTATTCTAATAAAATTACTTTGTCTTAATGCACTTAAAAAACGTAAACTTCAAGAAAGACAGTCGAATACGAATTGAAAACTCAAACGTAAAACTTAGCCTTATGCTTTTTCGATCCAACCGCTTTCGTTCCTCTTATTTTTAAGTATTTTTACCCTACTTAGAGATCAATACATATTATATTGTCTAAATGAAAGTTTTAGTTTGATATCATGCGAGTCTATTAGTTTTGGAACCATATCATTTGGATCATCCATCTATTTTATATGAATTTTACAAAACAACAGATTAATCCCGAATACAATGCAAACAACCCCGAAAACTCACTGTTTCGAGCCACATAGAATCATAACTGGCTTTCTTACCCTTCATGAAAGTTGTAGTATACAGTAAGTTCTTTCTGACTGTAAAATACGAGATTTTTCTGACTTACAGTTTGTGAGTTATACACTGTCAAAGTACTAGACTTGATGTTGTCCAAAATTCCGATTTCCATATTTTTCCCCAACTCACTTTTATGATCCCAACTTCAATGATATGTAACATTTAAATGTTCCAAACATACCATAACATACTAAACACCACAAAGAAGCTTAATGATTATAATCCTAAACTTGATCATACAATTTTGCTCTTTTAGACATTTAATTGAACACTTAGTGTGTGGTTAATCTTATATATCCAATCTAACTATATTGAATACATAATTTACCATTTTTTCTTTCTACATCATTTTAATTAATCCAATCATTCCAAAACATTTATTTAACCATAAATTACAAATACTAATTCATATACACAATAATCTCAAATATCCTAGCATAAACACCCTAATAAAAATGAAAGAAATTTATATCTTTAAGAAGGGTTTGAAGAGCGGATTCCGAATATACAGTTGTTACCTCGATTACATTAGTAAATTGAGAGAATTTTTAGAGAGAGAGTATGGAGTTTAAGAGAGAGAGGAGCGAAAGAGGCGATGTTTTGGCCGACGATGAAAGTAATTTACTCTTACATGGACACACACACACACACACACACACATATATATATATATATATATATATTTAATGTTTTTATGAATATATATATATATATATATAAAGTTTAACTATTTGGTGCTTTTAAACTGGGATTCACGATTCACTTCTCGATTCTAGAAAAGTCTTCACCGGGCTTAGGGTACTTGATTGACTATAAGTTCAGTTTTTCATCCACAAACAAATAGCCAGAATCAACGAAATATTCAAACTCTAGAAGATATGTTACGGGCTTGTGCTCTTGAGTGGTCTAGTGGTTGGGACAAGTCTCTATATCTTGTGGAGTTTGCGTATAACAATAATTGGCAAGCTTGTATCGGCAACGATCTGTACGAAGCTTTATACGGTCGCAAATGTATAACACTGATCTGTTGGAATGAAGTTAGGGAACGAGCTATTGAAGGATCGAAACTTGTCCGAATTACTACTGAACGAGTCGAGATCGCAAAACAGAAATTGAAAGAGGCTTAATCTCGATAGAAAAGTTAAGTGGACAAGCATCGAAAACATTTAGAATTCCAAACGGGTGATCACGTCTTCCTAAAAGTGTCACCATTACGAGGTATTCGTAGATTCAGAATTAAAGGTAAACTTAGTCCAAGATATATCGCACCTTTCGAAATACTTGAACGAGTTGGAAAGGTGGCGTATGGCCTAGTCTTACCTCCTCAACTATCGCATATCCATAATGTTTTCCATATATTGTCACACCGCGGATATCATTATCACCCTCTTCATGTGATTGATTATCTGTTAGACAAAGTTGAAAGAGGTCTCTCTTATATTGAAGAACCAAAGATGATAACTAGTAGAGAAGAGAGACAAATGCGATGAAGGTAAATACCATTCATGAAAGTGTTATGGAGAAATCATTTCGAGTGGGAAGCCGCATAGGAAATAGAGGAATCAATGCTAAAAAAGTACCCTTATCTCTTCGAGTCATATAAGTCCTTTAACCCAATCTAAATTTCGAGGACAAAATGTTCTTTATAGGAGAGGAGGATTATAATACCTATGTTCCGTTAAATTATATATATTATGTTAAATGAACTTTGGATAGGAGTGTGCATAACATATTTGTACCCTATACTTACCCGACTTGTACCACGGATTAAATAGATGCATGATCCAAATGAGATGGTTTCAAAACTACTAGACTCGTATGATATCAAATTACAACTTTCATTTAGAAAATATAATCTGGATTGGTCTCTAAGTAGGGTAAAAATTCTTAAAAAGAAGAGGGACGGAAGCGGTTGGGTCGAAAGAGCATAAGGCTAAGTTTTACGTTTAAGTTTTCAATTCGTATTCGGTTGTCCCTCTTGAAGTCTACATTGTTTAAGTAATTTAGGACATAAGTAATTTTATTAGAATAATTATGTTATGATTTTTATGCTTTGTAAATAATAACTCGTTTATGCATTCGTTAGTCACGTGGGCAAGTCAAACTTGATCGTGAAATTCTGTTTGATCGTGCGTTAATTGTCAAATTCGGTTAAGGTACGAATTTCATACCTTACTTAACACGGGGATATCCATTTGTATAAGGCTTCCTAATCCGAATACATTGGTTCCAAATTCTCATTGTGCTCATCAATTGCTATTGAGCTTTTGTTTCCTTTCAAAATGTGATGTACATTTTTATTTGAAACATGGATCATTTTGATCATTTGACTTGTTATCTTGGATCATTTGTGAACCATTTTACTATAGAATAAACAGTGGGGGCACCGGTATTGTGATGTTTCCATGGTGGCTAAACGATCATGGCGTCCTCACTTATATAGTCCTTAAAGGTGGACTTGATTATGTACCAGTCGAATAGAGGGCGTATGGATTGATCCTAGAACTGCTATTGGATAATAAATTGTGGTCGTGGTTAAATCCACAAAGAGGATTGTTGTCTTGTCCTTGCACCCCTTTTCTCATCAGCGATCTGCTTTAACTGTCAACACAAAAGACATTTTACGAGTGAATGCAAGTCAAAGAAAGCTGCGAAGCCATCTTCCACCACCTCATCCTCCTTCAAATCTAAAGAAGACAAATATCTGAAGCTGAAAAAGAAGTATAAGAAGATGAAGAAAAACTAGTGTGTGGGTAAGGGATTTATCGCTGAAGAACACGACTTGGCTGATTCATTTGACAAATCATCCTCAGATGAGGAAGACACGACCTACCTCTATCTTATGGCCAAGGATGTCAAAGATGAACCATCTGAGACATCATCCTCAAGTGATCCCTCAACCTCTACTCAAGTATGTTATCTGAATGTTCCTACTACCTTTGGTTCTGATAGTTTGTATAGGTTAGATACGCTGGTTGTAGACCTTTAGAATGCACTGAATGGCAAAACTAAACCTAAGAAGCTAAATCTTGATTTACAAGATCAATTAGAAAAATGTCATTCTATGATCAAAGATCTGATTAAGATTGAAGAAAATCTTAAAGATCAAGTCATTGTAAACCAAACAATCAGCATTGAGCATGAGCAGGCAATCACTGAGCGTGAGCAAGCAATTGCTGAACTCAAGGCTGAAAAGCTACCATTGAAGAATGGATGGTATAAAGCCTCTATAAGAGCCAACGAGATTATCAAGGCTTAGATACCAGCCAAGATCAAGAGTGGACTAGGAAATTCTAATGACCAGGAAGATCATGTCAGCGACAAGTCCATGCTTAAGTTTGAAGCCTTTGTCTCCTCCATCCCTGACACCTTTTCCACTCAGTACACCTCTTCAACTGAGTCTCTCTTTCTTGAAGGAACTCATAAGAATTCAAAATGCATAAACAAGGGTAAATTCATTGTTAGCATCCCTACTCTGACCAGGAAAGGCTACAAGCTAAAGAAGACCTCTTCCAAACCTTCAGTTTGTCAACCTTCGACCTAGGCTAAAAAGGTCTTTGAACCCTCTCAAAGATCAAACCAAAACTAAAAGTTAATATTTCAACCAAGATATCTAAAACTTCAGTTGCTCCTCCGAGAACTGCTAAAAAGGGTATTCTTAGAGCTGGTCCCTCTCATCTCAGGCTTTCAAGCCTTAACACTTCTGGCCCTAAAACTTCTTTCAGCTATAGGAAATGTTGTCACTATGGTGAGACTACCCATGTTACCAGCAAGTGTCCCTCCACTACCAAAATTGATAAGTTAACCAAGGTAACGAAAGTCACTAAAACTGAAAAGCCAGCTAAAATGAATTAACGACAAAAGTTGTTAAAACAACTAATGTGAAGACGACCACGGACGCCAACCAATCGGGCACAGTGAAGAATACCACTGAGGCCAAGTCTTTAGTACCGTGAAGAATGATGATGCCACCTCCACCTCTAACTCTATTAGACGCATTGAAAAATAGGTACCAAAGAAAAATTAATATTCCTTCTATTGCCGGAAGTCAAAGGCATTTGGTATCTCGATAGCGGATGCTCAAGGCTAATGATTTGCGACTAATCCCTCCTCTCTGAATATAAGTAAGAAAGAGGTCCTTTTGTGACCTTTTGAAGGTGATGGAAAAGGATATATCAAAGGTTTTGTATATTAACCAATGGAGTAACCACTTTTAAAAGTGTTGTTTACGTTGAAAAACTGAAGCACAATCTTCTCAGCATCAGTCAACTGTGTGACAAAGATATCACAGTTATATTCTTTAAGAATACATATTCATTCTTCGACAAAGATGACAATCTTGCATTAACTGGCTCTCACCTTGAAAATGTATATGTCATCGACATGGATTTTCCCCTCCCTGAGAATAGTTGTTTTCTTTCTAAAATCCTCATCAAACATCAACTGGTTGTGGCACGAACAACTCAGTCTTTTTAACTTCAAGATAGTAAGCGAGTTGTCAAGAAAAGAACTTGTCACTGGCCTTTTTCAGCACTCCTTTGCGAAGGAATCTCGTTGCTTAGAATACGAAAAATGGAAACAACCAAAGGATAGTTTTTAAATTGAAAAAAGTCCCTCTAGTGACCTCTCCGCTTCAACTACTTAATATGGATTTGTTTGGCCCTGTCAACATACAATCCATAGCTCGAAACAAATATACACTTGTCATCGTGGACGAGTTCTCCAGGTACACTTGGGTCTTATTGATCATCTCTCTCAGTGATTTGATGATAATCCCTTTTCACTTATACGTTGTATTTATGTTTCTGTATTTTCAGTTCCAGCGATCTTCACTGAGTATGTTCAGTGATCGCTGAAGAACTTGCATTGTAATTCTATCAGAGACAACAATACTTCAAGAAGACAACACTCACACCAAAGAACCTTTAGCAAACGTCGAAGACTGAAATTGAAGATTAGAGACTGATGAGTACATGATCTGAAGCGGTATTCAGTGATTACAAATCTGTCTACATATGTGTGAAGACTGCTCAAGCTTCAACGAATGATGATGAGACCTTCAAGTCATTCCAGGATTCATCGATCAAAGGAAGCTTGCTTAGAACGATTGTTGTTGTCTTGTCCTTTTGCACACAAAGGACAAAACCCATACCCTTATGAAAGTTGGTACGGTACGGAGCCGACTAGTCGACTCTATTGTCCACCAACTTTAGGTAATGATGTCTGCTCATGAATAGTGCTTTTTGTACTATTCACTGTAGCAAAGGATAAGTCTTCCTCTTAAGGCTTGACACGCACTCTAACCCTACCATATTGCATTAAATGTCCATTTAATGCACTGGGTATAAATAGAAGTGTTTTTCTTCTCCATGTAGAGTGCGCGCAACTCACTCTCTAACCCTAATTCTTACTTCAAGCATTTTCTAGCTTAAGTAAAGGATATTCTCTACAGCAATTTCTTTTCTTGTATTTGCTAAGACTTTGTGTGTAACTAAAGATTGTTTAGATAGGTTTTTACTACCTTATCTTTCCGCAAACAATCATGTAAAATCTGTATTAATCTTCTTTATCAATATATATACATATTTTAAATTTAAAAATATTGTGTTTATATTCATCCCCCCCTTCTACAAACTGTTTCTCTTCTTGTAGACCTTCACGGGACCAACAAGTGGTATCAGAGCTGTGTTTTCTTTCTTTTCTTGTGTTTAGCTGTTTTCTGTATTAGTTTATCTCCTTTCTTAGCTAACTTTACCGCTTACAAATGGCTTTACAAATTGCAAACACACACACAAAAGATAATGACTCTCTTGCCAAACCTCTCCGGTTTGTCCGTGACAACTTTAGTCTCTGGAAGAACCGGATGTCCCTCTTTCTGGAAGGTGTGGATTTTGAAATTCCACATTATATAGAAAATGGACCATATATTCCATTTGCTATTGCTCCGGCGGTTCCAGCAACAGCTACGACTGCCGTGATTCCTGAACGGCAGATTCCAAAGCTTTCACATCAGTGGAGCGATGAGGACAAGAAGAAGATAGCTATAGACACACGTGCTCGGTCTATAATAGCTATGTCTCTTCCTGATGAGATTTATCACTTAGTGATGAAACTCAAAACCTCTAAATCCATTTGGGACACACTTTGTGTTCAATATGAAGGAACCACTCAGGTTCAAGAAACTAGAAAGATCAATCTASTAAGACAGTATGAAAGTTTTCTCTGTGGAAAGTCTGAGACGCTGTCTGAAGTACATCAGAGATTTAACTGCCTTCTTATTGATCTTAGGGCTGTCGGCATGGAATATTTTAATTCTGAAACTTTAACTAAGTTTCTAGAATGCCTTCCTGAGTCTTGGGACACCTTTTCCATGTGTCTCAAGATGTCAAATGACATGTCCACTCTTTCTCTTTCTACTTTATACGGCATTCTGCTTAACCATGAGCAATCTCGTCAACTGAAAAAGAATCTTGTAAAAGAATCCAGGGAAATGAAAAGCTCTCCTTTAGCTTTGATCTCTGAAGCTTTTTCAGTTGAAACTTCTTCTACCCCTTTTGTTTCTTCTCTTCCTCCCGGTCATCACGGAGATAGATTCTTCTGAGGACATTCCAGAATCTGATTTAACAGATTTTGATGAGTCCCTGGCACTCCTGACTAAGTCATTCAGAAGATTCGCCAGTAAGAGCAATTTCCGCAGATCTCCTCAGCTATCCCTCAGGGAGAAGCCAAAGTCTGAAAGAATAGACAAGGCTTCAGTTGTCTGCTACAACTGTCACCAGCCCAGACATTTTGCAGGTGAATGCAGATCAAAGAAGACTGCGACGCCATCTTCTAAAGCTCCTTCCTCCTTCAGGACCAAGATGAAAAGTACTTAAAACTGAAGGAGAAGTACAAGAAGGTGAAGAACAACCAGCGATAGGCTAAAGGCCTTATTGCTGAAGAGCATGACTGGGCTAAATCATCCGATAAATCATCTTCGGATGAGGAGGATAAAGCCTACATCTGCTTGATGGCCATAGATGCACATGAAGGATCTTCTGAAGCATCTACATCCTCTGAGCCATCTTCTTCTTCTACTCAGGTATGTTTCATGAATGAACCCTCTTCTTCTTCTAGTCTTTCTGCACTAGATACGCTGACAGTTAACCTTTACAATGCCCTATATGGAAAATCGAAAGCTGAAATGCTTAACGTTGATCTTCAAGAGAAATTGAAGATTTGTCATTCTAAGATCAAAGAACTGACCTCTGTCGAGGAAAATCTTAAAGATCAGGTTATTGTAAACCAAGCCATCACTATTGAACATGAGAAGGCTATCGCTGAGCGTGAGCGAGCTATCGCTGAACTCAAGGCTGAGAAAGCTACCAT
>NC_037538.1:19400640-19411285 GCF_001531365.2 Cynara cardunculus var. scolymus
AGAGAGAGAGAGAGAGAGAGAGAGAGAGAGAAGTTCAATTGTAAATTGATTTTTTGCTGTGAACCGAGAAAGAAAGGAAAGCATGACACGTATTCTAGGTGTCCCCATTCAATATGAATAACAAAGTCATTCAATATGAATAATAAAGATGAACTATCATGAACTATTAATGATTAATCATACACTATCATGATCCATGATAAATTGATTCATTATTCATGATGAATAAAACACATTCACCATGAATGATACATTATTCACGATGAATAACCCGTGAAAATGTCCCTGGTTTACAACCAAAAATTGGTTTTCAATTGAACCGCCATATATATATATATATATGTGTGTGTGTGTGTGTGTGTGTGTATTGACGAATGATCATGTCAGAAAAAGAGTTAAGGGTGATAAACATATGAAGGAATCTCCAACTATGATCACTTTTAGTTCCATCCATGAATTGTGCTTTAGAAAGAAGTTGATCTGGTGTATCTCGGTGCATCTCATTAACGTTGATCTACAATTAGGATTGATCCAAGGATGGAGATCCCTTCTTATCTTTCTCACCATCACTTTCCTTCTCATAGAAATCTAACCCTATATATATTGGGTTGGATTTTGATGAGAAAGAGAGTTACAGTGAGAAGTGTAATAAATGATCTCTACCCTTGGATGCACGTTATGATGAGATGCACTGTATCAATCTTTATATCAAGAGCGATTCATGGGTGTTGAGATTGAAGGTGATCAAGGGTTCATATAATTTCTTATACTTCTCACCTTAACTCTCCTTCTCACACAATCCTTCGTCTATATATATATATATATATAAGGGCCGCTTCAAACGAGAAGACATTCATTTTGCAAGAAGGCGAGAAGGAATCCTGACCAACTACCTAATTTAATCAACGGCTATGAACCATCAATTTAGAAATTATACGGCAAATCCCCTCCTAACCGGGTCCTCTCTCCTTTTCACCTAGACGACAACCTTCTTGAGGACTTATATACTAAAGTCGACCATTGTTCACCAGAATAATCAACGTTCTTAGGTGTAACGACCATTGCATTTTGAATACTCGTTGTGATTGATGGATGGAAGAGGTAAATTACCATCTTTTGTGATTATTAGGCATTTGATTTCAAAATTTTAACCTAGGATTGATATTAAGTTCGACTAATGATATTGTATGTAGGGAGGAGGAAAAGCAGTAGACTTGCCAAAAATGAGGGTTTTGGAAATGTAAAAACACAACAGATAAGCCCTTGATACTAGAGGATGAAACTGATCAGACATTGAAGGAGGGCATAGGTAAGTTTTCTAAAAATTGCAACGTAGTTTCTCTATTGAAATTGCAACGTAGTTTCTCAATTGAAATCATATGTGATTGTGAAACACGTAAGGTATGATTTGAATATGAACTATATTGAATACATGGAAGCATGTATGAGTATTTGGTAATCATATGTGATTATAGGAGGTAAGATATGATCAAATTATGTGCTATATGATCAGATATGTTGAAATTTTGTATTCTTCCGAATGAGTGTATGATTTGAATATGATTTCAAGCATAAGTGTTAGTGTGATTGTAAAACATATGTGATATTAGCTAGTAATCATATGTGATTATAAAGGAGATAAGACACAATTTAAATATGGTCTACATGATATCAGATGTGTTGAAATTTAGTAATTTTTCCATCAAGTGTGTGATTTGAAATCATTAATGGTTTCAAGCATAGGTGTTCGTGTGATTGTAAAACATATGTGATATTAGCAAGTAATCATACGTGATACCATGTAATCATATATGATAATAACAAGCAATTGTTTGTGATAATACCAAGTAATGCTATTTGATATTACTAATTAAGCATATTGTAATTCTACACAATTTTAGGAAAACATAAGTAATCGAAACCTATCAAAGTACATATGTTATTCTATTATGTTCATGAACTATGGAATCATATGAGATTACTTGCTAAGTGGAAAGTGTGTATTAAATTTGTTATGCTTTGACATAAATAATGACATATTAACTGGCATTTAACATATGCAAAATTGTGACAGGAATAGCAAGACTGCCGCTAAAAATATGAGTCCCTAAAAACACGTGAACAAAAAAACAAGCTAGATTGACAACGAGGAAAAGAACGATACAAGTAGTGGATGACTCAGTGGCGGAGAAATCACATGGCATTCAAGGTCAACAGTTAGAAGAAAGAACAAAAAAGAAGCAAGATGAATCAGTCCATAAAGCCAATAGGAAATGAACATATTGAATCGGGTCTTGAAGATGTTATTGAAAGGAATGTGATTAAGAAAAATAATCACATGTGTGATTAGGTATATGAGTCAAATATATGATCTCCAAAAAAAATGTTCAAAACAATGAAATAATAGCATATGATTAAGTACATGATTCACAAGTCATTAAACACAAAATCACAGATGTAATTAATAAGAAAGACCAATCAAATATGATTTTTCAGTCTAGCAAAACCTGTATGATTGAAAAGAAAGATCGCACTTGATATCCACTTAACATATGATTAAGTTCATGAATCACGTATTATCTCCAATCAACACACATGTATTTTGAAAATTACAAGCACACACACACACACACATATGAAAAAATAACTTGAATCAACTGTCATTAACATGAATATCACACATGATATGTATTCAACAAACACATGTTCGATATTGAAATAAGCACTTGTGATTGAAGAACATATATGATTGTCAACGTGAAACATATGTGATTAAAATGACCAATCACATATGATTACATACATGAATGCTCCATAATAGATCATTTGATAATAAAGTATTGAAACATATGTAAACGCCTAACAACGGTATTTTGAAAAATTATGATTGCATATACCTCTAGAAATTGAACAATCAGTAATAAATAAACTATGTCGACCATACCATATGCGAACATACTACTGAGATGTGGCTTTTTTGATGGGGAAATTACGAGAGACATGGCGAGCAAATTCACCACAACCTTTACAAACCCTTTTCAAACAAGGATTCTTCTTTAAAGTTTCTCTCCTGAACCAATCAACCGTTTTCCGGTGCCACAACCTTTACAAACCCTTTTCGAACGATAATTCTTCTTTAAAGTTTCTCTCCTAAACCAGTCAACCTTTTTACGGTGCCACAACCTTTATTTTTAATGCCTTCAAGAGGAAGTATCTCAAACACTCTCTCTCATGTCGGACCTCCCAAAAGATATTCAAGTTCATCATCTTTACTGTAACAAACATAATGTATTGGGCATCTGGTGCCACTTCAATTCCAACTTTAATTCACGAACCTTGTCAAATAACCGATATAGTTTCTCCTCAATGTAACCTATTGAAAAGTTGATAATCTCATAATGAATATCCTTATGTAATCTGTCAACAAGATTGCTCCTTCATGCCTCAGTTCTTCGAGTACGAAGAATATCCATTGGAATTACACCCCTCATCCATCGCTTTAAGAATGTACTGTTGGAGAATATTTTG
Organism: Cynara cardunculus var. scolymus; assembly: GCF_001531365.2. Classification (NCBI taxonomy): domain Eukaryota; kingdom Viridiplantae; phylum Streptophyta; class Magnoliopsida; order Asterales; family Asteraceae; genus Cynara; species Cynara cardunculus. The sequence goes on from NC_037538.1 coordinate 19,404,169, forward strand.
GGCATCAATGTTGAATTACACGTGGAATATATGGTGACAAAAAATCCCATAATACTGAAAATGTTGGCAACTACAAACTAAAGATCCATCAGACTTAGATCGGACAACCTGAATGGAAATAAAATACAAGTTACCATTATGTAATTTGTGAAATGACATCTATGAAGGTTGAGGATATCAAAATATCACATGACAATTTTTATCACATGTGATTATGAATGCTTAATCACATGTGATTAACACAAAATTGTTCATGTATCATTTTTATATCAACATATTCTAGAAACACCATGAGAATAGTCAGAAGCAATCATATGTGATTGACGGCTCCAACAAACAACAAGGAAACCTAACTGAACCAATGCGTTATCACATATGATTATTTAGTATGAAAACATATTTTGAAACATGTCAATAAACACACAAATTATAGGAACAGTTCCAACAAGCAAATAAAAATAAATGAACAATCAAGTGATATCAAAGATGATACAACAAGTGACAACACAAATGATACTACTTTATAATTAATATATTATCAAAATGTATATTTGTCATTAATCACAAGTGATTACAAAAATGTTCAACTTCATTAATTCAACACAAAATCATATCATATGAACAAATTCAATTGAAAAACATATGTAACCACATATGAACACCATACACTTACTCTACAAATCAAAGATATTTATCAACAAAAATTACAAACATATTATGAAAATCTAACTTGTTGCATTTTCATCATCCGAAAACAACTCAATTTCGTCGGAATTATCATCATCAGATAAGTTGTATGAAAGGAATTTCATAATCAAAAAACATGGGACCTGGATCCATTAATCAAAATGGCAAGAATTAAACCTAAAAGAACTGAAACTTCGAATTCTGCAACAGTTCTTCAAGAACAATAACAAAAAATGAGATTCCGAATTCTGCAACAATTCTTCAAGAACGTATGAAAAAGAATCTTCCAACAAAAAACGGATCATATACAAGTTAAATTGATTTAGATAGGAATTAAATTTTAATTTGTAAGAAAATCATATCCCGATTTGTTAGGTATAGCATCGGGTTAAAGATAAACCCAACCATACAAAGTCGAAAATACCCTTTTATTAACAATTAATAACTATTAATTAAAACTTCAATTTTATTAAGTGATTAATCAGAATTACCTTTTCCTTTTTTTTTCATGAGACCATATTTTTATACTTGAAACTTCACAGCAAAACACTTCTAAAAATAATCTTCACAATATTTTTGTTGTGAAGGTTCAAATTTTTTTATCTTCACAATATTTTGCTGTAAAGTTTCAAGTGTAAAAATGTGGTATTACGAGTCTCACGAAAATAGGATGGTCTCACGTGAACCCAAACATATATAGGGTTGGGTTTACGTGAGACCAACATGTTTTCGTGAAACCACTTTTTTACACTTAAATCTTCACAGCGAAATACTTTGAAGGTAAAAAAAGCCGAACCTTCACAACAAAAACATTGTGAAGGTTACCTTTACAACATTTTGATGTGAAGTTTCAAGTATAAAAATATGGTCTCACAGATTTCATGAAAACAAGTCACGTGATACCAAGTATATATATATATATATGTATATATATATATATATATATATAAAGTTAGTGGATCCGACTATTCTCGTTTCCGTAGTGATAGTATTTTATTATATTATGATTATTTTACACTTCTACCATATGATTTTTATTTATATATTATTGTATTTTCATTTTACTATTTTGCAGTTTTAAGATATATATATATATATATATGTGTATATATATATATATATCATGAAATAAAAATAATAAATTAAATGACTAAAAAAATAAAATACGAAGAAACCATTGAATAAAATCTTTGGTAAGAAATGATGATGAAATTACAGTTTTAGCCCCCACCCAAAAATCCAAGAAACAAAAAGAAAACACATGCAACTTGTTTTCATCACAAATTAGAAACGTGTATCTCACAAGTTTTTAGTAAACTTTCTAAGCCAATAATGTATACATAAATTTAATTTATCATCTTCTGGTTATTTTTCACATGTTGAATTGCTGTTTTAGAAACCAAATGTCCTCAACGTTCCACAAATTGTCAGAGAAATCATCGTTGCCGCCGTCTGACCATTGGTTGTTTTGCTCCACCATCGCCTGAAAATCCATCCCTGGATTGAAGTAACCCGACGGGCTAATTATGGTGTCCGCAAACCCGCCACCGATCGGGTTATTGTGTTGAAAGAAATCTTGATTTTGGCTTTGGTTGGCCGGATAATAACAATCGGTCAAGTCGGAGACAGGTGACACCGCGGTGGTGCTTGAATTTTCCGGGGTGTAGCTAGGGGTGATTTGGGCATTTCCATAATTCGAACAAATGTTGCCACAATTGTTGTTGTTGCCCTGAGGAACTACCAGTTGGCTAGTAACGATATTATCCATATTGTTGCTTTGGTTGAGCGGGTAAGAGTTTGTGGTGGTGGCGGTGGAGGTAGTGGTGGTAGTGGTGGTGGAGGAGGAGGAGCCACCGGTGGTGGCGGTTGTGGTGGCAGCTGCCTGAATCCGTTCCACAAGTCTTGGCATCCAAAGATACCGCATCGTGTCCTTAAATTGCTTGCTGTTAACATCACATTTCAATTGTTTTGCATGCTTTTGAACTCTCGTTCTCCAATAATTCTTAATTTCATTGTCCGTTCTCCCCGGCAAGTGCTGTGCTATTTTTGACCATCTGAAAATAAACAACATGGTTACTTAAATGAACCCAATCATATTATTACAAACTAAAACTTTTTCACAAAAACGAAAACTTTCACGTACCGATTGCCCCATCGAGAGTGAAGTTCAAGAATCAAGAGCTGTTCTTCGAGCGTGATGTTTCCACGACGAACATCGGGTCGTAAATAATTCAGCCATCTTAACCGACAACTCTTTCCGGTTCTTTTGAGTCCTGTTAACGAATTCCATCAAAATTAAGTATTTCTTTCGATAAAATGTAACAAAAAAGAAAAGAGACATAGAATTGGTAAAGTTTATAGAGGTTCGTAATACCCTAATTAATAACTAATAAGCACTTCTTTGCATCCATCATATCATTCCCTTTCTAAAAACTTTAAGAACCCGTCAATTTAATTCGCTTTTTTGAGAAGATGAATCAAAAAAGACGAAAACCCAGTATTCACAACAAGTTATAACTTGATCGGAATTCATTACATATGCATGGGTGTCGCCGGAAAATAGAGATCAGTAAAGCACAAGGTACAAGACATACCAGCACAACGAGCAAGAGAATTCCAGCGGCCTTCGCCGTGATGGGCGATGTAATTGATGAGAGTGAAATCTTCTTCCACCGTCCATGGACCTCTTCTAAGATCTTCCATCATGCTCATTTGATCATCGTCTTCACTACCACCCATTTCCAAACAGTTGTTGCTGTTCATCTGATCCTTTTCTCTTTGATCTATGTGTGTTTTTTGGTGTGTTTCAATGTGTGTGAGAGAGAGAGAGAATATAGAGTTTGAGAGAGAGAGAGAGAGAGAGAGAGAGAGAGAGACAATTTATTGATACTCTAAGGGTGTATTTTCCGGCTTAGGATGGGGAGAGGGTAGGGTTTATATAGATACATAATCGTGTGTGTTTAGTGTGTGAGAGAGAAAGAGGGATGAGAGAGAGAGCCGCAATAGTGAGAGGCTGTGGGTGGGGAGGGGGGTCACTATAAATAACCCTATAAATTAATTTTAAAATTAAAATTAAAAAGCCAAAACGAACCAAGTATTTTTATATAAAACAATTTAATTCATGTAATTATGTCCATTTTATAAATAAAAGTTGTGATATGTTAGAATATATTTTATACATAAATAAATAAATATTGATTTAAACCTAAACTAAGATTCCCAAACCCAGATACAATTAGCGTTATTAATTAATAATTTTTTTTATTAATCTGGATATCCAACCCGTTATGCGAGCCAATTATTTACAGGACGACCACCTGCTTTGTAAATAACCCGAATTCACCGTATTTAAATATCTATGGCCACAAAAGAATTTTTTATTTCTACTTAAATTTAAACCTGAAATCTTCTAGTATTTTTGACTTTTGAAATAATATTTTTTTAAATTTTACGAATTGAACCGAATGGTGGAATAATTAATAATTAATAAATAGAGTTAGAGAAAGAACACGTGTGGGGTGATGTTATTGATAAAGTCGGCCTTGGGAGTTTGACACTTTGACTTTCTTGGCTTTGTTGGATTTGTGTTGCAAAAGTGAGAAATTATAAGAAAGATGGTAGGTCCCTACAAACTTATGTTATTTCTACTTTCTCTACCTAAAAAGTGAAGTCATTTGTTCTTCAATTTTGAGAGTTCCCATTTGCTAACAACACTTCATAAAAACCCTAATCAATTCATGGAATTAAACAACTACAAAAGATTTAATGAAGAATGTATTCTTGACATGTATATTAATATCGATTTTTACTGATCTCTAGCGGCAAACCGGCCTATTATATGCAGCTAAGCTAATATGCGCCGAAGAAAGCCACGTGCTGTAGGCAAGCTTTATTCGGCCTGGAACATTGATTCCCAATAACGAATAGGCTAGCTCTATCTCTCAATTACCTATCGTGTGTTCGAGAAGGTCCCTCAGTTCCTCGGCAGCACCTCGAGGAGCATTTAGTTGTTGAAAACAAAAGCTTCCAAAAGTAGTTCCTCAATATAGGAATATGCATAAACTGTAGCTCGAAAGAGCTGACCCTAAGCTATTAAATAAAATGGAGTTTGAATGAGTATGGACTTCTATCAAATGCTAAAATCAGATGAAAATCCAAATTACAGTTTACATTTTTAAAGAAAAATGAAAAAAATGATGGCCAAAGAAGGTGATAGCCCTGTAGATTCCTTCCCATGGTTCGATCCTTCTCCTTTGGCGTTCAATAAGTAGAGGATCAGGGCAAAAATATTTGATTGTTGATGATTAGATATTATCTTTTACTGTCAACGAAGAAAATATGGTTTAACTTTGTTAAGAGGTAAAAGTATTGTTGACATAAGTTTTTTTTGAAGTATATAATATTTTTATACGGCAAATGCAATAAATAAACTCACACACCCTCCTCACTTTTGGTGAGGTTTGAACCCTTAACCTCCTAAGAAGCCAAGGGCTACGATACCGCTAGACTGAAAGCCCTTTGGTTTGTTGACATAAGTTGGTGGCTGAAATTAATAGGAATCGTCTAAAGGATGGGAATCTAATAAGCAAGTTATTATTTTGAAGAGTTGTCGGTTTAAGCGATAAAAATCATCTGTTACTCCTTTTCTATTCCTGTCCTAACACCATGTAGGATATTGATGCACCATCTTCTTCTCTCTCTTACTACCATTCAATTCATATGTGCACCCTCCCCATCCTTTACATTTACGTATTAGCTCCATACATTTACACATTCGAGTTTTGATTGAAGGAGTAAGGAAGAAAACAATGGAGGGATAACTAGTGATTTTTAATGCAATAACCCTTACCATCGTTAGTGATATGCACATACTCGTCTATCGAATTTCTATCTCTACATGTTGATTTATCAACAACTTTTTATAGGGGGTTGTTATTTGCACCCCCAGCTATTAAAAAATTCAAAAAAGATACCTATTAATAACATTAAATTGTCTAAAAGTTTGAAAAACTTTTTCTCTCTCATATGTTTCCTCTCTTACTTTTTTTTAATTAATAGATAATAATAATTATTAATTTATAGTAATTATAATTTTTATTTGTATTATATATTAATCAAATTTAAAACAAATAGAAAATTTAGGACATATACATAATGAGATAAAATCAACTAAGAGAAAGCCTAGAATTTAGGGTAAATAAAACAAATCAATNTTAACCATATGTATATAGTCGTATAGTTTGTCCTTACAAAAATTGAATAAAAATTTTAAAAATTCATATGCAAATTCTTAATTTTTATTTTATCTATATTTTCATATAATATATCATTAATCCTTCTACAACTTTAAAAATTTAGAAAATAATCCATAAAAAGGGAAATAAAATTTGTATTTTCATTCACAAGTAACCATTTCAACATTCTCTTTTTACGATTTCGAACTTGTTAAAGGCTAGTTAGAAAAACGATTTTCAATGTCGACCCACCAACTCAGGAACCTCATAGGCATAATTGTCCAGACACGTCAACATTTGTAGAGTTTGATATTTTGGTGAACAATAAACAAATGAGACATAGTTCATACTTCGACCAAAAAAATTATGCACATCTATACATTAATCAATTTCCAAGTATTTTCCATCCTTACATGGTGTAGGTACGTAACGTAGTCCATGCAAGTTATTTTTTTTATTTCAATGTATTAATCAATTTTTAAATAATTTTCATTTTTACATCACAAAGGTATAAGATGCAAAAGGCGAAATAAACTGTGGATTTCAGGCGATAGCTGTTTGTCTCGGTTGCCACGAAGATGAATGGCCATCTACTTGATATGATTTAATGGAGGAGTTAAACATGTACAAAACAAAATATCTCGAGGTGTATGACATTGAACTATTGTATTAGCTTTATAACTCCTTGAACTTCTTTGAGCTAGACTCATTTGCACCAAATGAGCATTTGATGGATGTTTTTGGAACGGGCTTGTTGATTGCTTCAAGATGCAATGTGATACTACATTCTTTAGCAACTATAGGTAGCATGACACTCTTCCCACTTCGATCTAGTCCTCCACCGTGGTATGAACATGTTGTTTTTACAATTTGGTACGTTAACGATAATCATTACGTCAATATTTTTTGCAGAAGGGCACCCGATACCCTCTATCGTGCCAAATTGGTTTCGTTTCAAATATTATTGCGCAACCGCATTGGCTACTCCGTACATGACCAGAATAAATAAGTACTAGCAACTGTTATCTAGTAATCCTACTACGAAATTTATTTCATTTGATTGAGTTATAATATTTTCAGAATTTTGTACCTTATTTGTTGATTTATCAATTAACTTATTTTAATGATCTTTTTTGTATTAAATTACTTTATCTTTGTAGCTTTAAACATTTAATTAAAAAATTTACATATATAAA
>NC_037538.1:19411395-19415960 GCF_001531365.2 Cynara cardunculus var. scolymus
AATTTTTTAAAAACAATTAATAGAAAAACATTTATTAATTAGATAATAAATTTTTATAACTTTGGAATTCATCAAAAGATATAATTAAAGTTATTAATTATGTTATAAAGTATATACAACTTAGGATTTGGATATGACATTGTATTAATTATATTCCTTGATTTTTGTGATGCTACTCATACCCTTATGCAGTGCTACATCCATTAATACCATTAGTCTTTAAGCCACATAAATTTTTTGATCAACCTAAACTTATCCCCTACATTAATTAAATTCTCTTTATGCTACAAACACATAATTTATGTTTTATATAATACAAATTTAATGTTAACTTCTAAATCGACTAAATAGTTATGGTTAAATGCTAATTACATTAAAATTCTACTTATAATATACTCGTGTAATGCAATATGATCCGATCTCGACTCTCAAGTTAATCATGAATTTTAACCATCAATCACGTTCCATGTTTCTATCATCCTTCTCTCTAATTTCATCCCCGTAATTTGTTAAAAATTGAGACTTTAGTCTTTGTGCTTTCGAAATTACGGTTTTTTTTTTTGTGGTTTTGTAATTCGTTGTTGTTTTCATCCCCGAGGCTAACTTCGTCAATGCAGTTTGGTGTTCAGTATGAAAGACCAAAATAATAATGATATATGAATCACATAGAGGAAAAAATCAATGCATTGTGAACCATTTGGAAGAAAACTACAATTCAAAAGCACGTAGACAAAAATAGAAATTTTAGAAAGTTGTATGTCTGTATTTTTAAATTGTAAAAAAGAAATTAAAAAGTTTTAAGCACATGATGTAAATGTTTTATAAAAGAGAACAAAAACGGGCTGAAGATATTAGTGTGAACATACTCAAGTATGAATATACACGTGATCGATTTTTTTGAAGATCCAGTTAAAAAATTGAAAAATAAATATCGACATGGGTACCGAGAATAGAAATTTGTTTTTATATAGTTTGTTCCATTAAAAGCATAATTATATATAACATTTGTTTTGAATTTCTTTTTCTGTTTGTAAATCTACAGGTATATATTTTATTGAATTGAAACATGAAGTCGTACGTAAAGTAACTATAATAATTTTTGAACTTTTACATTTATTCAATATATATAGAACGATAATCAAATGAGAACCATAAAAAAATACAAATCCGTGAAAACTGATATAAAAATATTGTTTACATTATTTTTTCATTAAAAATTATGATTTAAAATATTGTTTCAAATACGTTTGTATTCATCATGTGAAAAAATTATTATGAAATTTTTATTGTTCATTCAGTGAAATGAAAATAGACCTAAAAAAATACTCACATAATGAAACAAATATAAGTAAAACTATCATATTATGAAACAAATATATTAAATCCTAGCATTTGATGAAAAGAATTATGTAAAAGAATATTTATAATCAGTTCTCATAGATTTGTAATATTTTTGTGGTTCTCATTTGATTTGACCGTTATATATGTATGTTTATATATATATATATATATATATATATATATATATGAGTGATCATATGAAAACCGCCCTCATTTGTGTAAACCGTGCAAACCACCTTCATCTGTCGATTTCATTGTTTAACCTTATGAAATTTTTTCATGAAATTATTTAATCTTGTGAAATTGTTTCATATAATATTTTTTTTGATGAAGTTGTTTCATATATATGGTTGTGAAATTGTTTCATATAATACTTAATGAAACTGTTTCATGTATTTCTCTAACATTAATGAAAMTGTTTCATGTATTTCTCTAACATTAATGAAACTGTTTCATGTATTTCTCTAAAATTAAAATAATGAAGATGATAATATCTATGATTAAAACCCTCCACAATAAAAATTAATCAACCTCTCATAATTACAAAAAAATGAACAAAATAAAAAATTATGATTGGTTGAATGCGGTTTACATGGTTTGTACAAATTGAGTGGTTTGTATTTGATCGCTCCCCTATATATATATATATATATATATAGAGAGAGAGAGAGAGAGAGGGAGAGAGAGAGAGAGAGGAGCGTTCAAATAAAAACCATATAATTTGTACAAATCGTGAAAACCACATTACCAATCATAATTTTTTATTTTGTTCTTTTTTTTTGTAATTATGAGAGGTTGATTAACCATTTTTATTGTGTAGAATGTTAATCATGGATATTATCATCTTCATTATTTTAATTTTAGAGAAATACATGAAACAGTTTCATTAAAATTTCATTAAATATTATATGAAACAATTTCATAACCATACATGAAACAAATTTATCAAAAAAGTATTATATGAAAAAATTTCATAAGATTAAACAATTTCATGAAAAAATTTCATAAGATTAAACGATGAAATCGACGTATGAGAGTGCTTTGTACGGTTTGTACAATTTCATTTGATCGCTCCTCTATATATATATGTGTGTGTGTGTGTGTGTGTGGCCTAATCAAATGAGAACTCAATAATTTGTAGTAATCATGATATCCAACTTGAGTCACTCATTTAAGACGATTATGTTATTTATTAAATATATAGAAAAGGATAATTTAGTAATAAAAAAGACAACTCATAAATACGTTTGATTAATTTATTCTTTCATAAATAGGAAACCCATAACTACCATTATAAGAAATATATCACTCTTCACAGTGTGTTATATATCTTTGAATCTTTGATGCTGGTAACACGGTGCATTTGCGTTGTTTTGTTGCTTCCTTTGTATCACATTCTGTGTTTTTCGTAGTTTACAGTGTATCATATTGCATATCAAAGGGTATGATCACAATGTGTATATAGTGGAATCACGGTTGATGTCAGTAGGTATTAGTGGTTATATTGAGAGAATGATCCTAATCAATGTATCATATGTAGTGAGTATCATAGTGGAATGTTCATGTTGAAAGGAAGAGGGGAGAGGAGAGATAAGACACCTAAAATGCCATTATTTAAAATTTAATTCAATATTACCAGAATTATTAGTTTTTAATTTAAGCTTTGATTTGCAGTTGAGATTGGATCTCATGGATCTCACAAAATACTGATTTCTTTTTAAATGCCCCCTTACATCTATACGACACTATAATCTATTTAGGAAAAAACTCTTAAAAGACAACCTTTTTGCACAAAATATGTAGATCCCAGATCAAATCATAAAGACACACAAATCAAGAATCAAAAACACAAAATTATGTAATGATTTAGTCGGATGTATATTGATGTCAAAGTAGTACAAAATGTTCTTGATGTCTACAAGTGATTGAATGAACGTTAACTCAACTAACTAAAAACAAACTAACAAACACCTATTTATACCCTTTATTACAAAGCAAGTAAACAGAGCAAACTAAACCAATTAAGCATAAACTTGAATACAAGTATACAACTTTATATTCCAACAATCTCCCCTTTTGGATTCAAGTCCAAAAACAATATTCTTCAAAACTTTAGATCTTCAGCAATAATCTTTATAACATATTTGTTTAGATATCTTCCAGAAGCTTTGACTTTGACATTTAAAATTTGAAATTCTTCAAACAACTTGACTTTCTTCAATACTTGATTCTTTCAACAATCATCTGAACTATCTTGAACTTTCACAGATTTTAAACAATCTCCTCCTGTCATTTGCAATCTCACTTTAAACATGATAACATCTTCTTTGAACTTTTTTTTCTTCTTTTGTACAATCTACCCCTTAGAATCACTTTGACTAAGCAACATTGAATAATCTCCCTCAATAATTGATAATCATCACTTTTGAAATTTTCTTTTAATCTCCCCCTGTGTGTACAACCCTTTGTGACTTTTTGAAATTATCCTTTAATCACTTTTCACTTTCCTCTTATATCTCCTTTTTGAATCTTTTAATTTCATCATCTTCTCCGCTATCTGTTTATATCCCATTCATTTTGTTTTTAATCTCCCTCTTATAATGTTAATGAGGAACACGAACATCATACCAACAAATGAATGTAACATAATGGAATTTATGCCGTCAATTCATAGAAGTATAAATAAATCTTTTCAAATTCACTTATATAGTCCTTAATGAATTAACTCATTTCAGAACATAACTGGAAAAACCAGATTCAACTTATGAAGCTGTTTTCAATATTTTATTCAAGGATTGACCTGTGAATATAACAGATATATTCTGTGCAATTGATGCACTTTAAATATGAGACTTTTTGATGTTCATCTCACCAGGATTTCCATTCAATCATTGATAGCTTGAAAAAGCATATATATATGAATATTATGACAGAACAACAAATATTCTGTAAGATTTGTGCATTGTAGGAAGATAAAGCAACAAATGCTTCAAAATAAGCTTAAATAGATAAAGTTGTGTGGACTACACAAATTTATCAGATTCGATGTGATCAAAGAAATTTGAAAGAGGGACACTGTTGATCCTCTCTCTCAGTGATTTGATGATAATCCCTTTTTTCTTTTGAAGTATTTTAGTTTCTGTATTTTCAGTTCCAGCGATCAATACACTGAGTATGTTCAGTGATCGCTGAAGAACTCGCTTTGTAAATCATTCAGAGACAAC
>NC_037538.1:19416060-19417912 GCF_001531365.2 Cynara cardunculus var. scolymus
ACAGCTTTCTCACGTTCAACAGTGATAGTCTGGTTTACAATAACCTGATCTCTAAGATTTTTCTCAACAGAGGTCAGTTCTTTGATCTTAGAATGACAAATATTTAATTGCTCATGAAGATCAACGTTAAGCATTTCAGCTTTAGATTTGCCATTGAGGGCATTGTAAAAGTCAACCGTCAGCGTATCTAGTGTAGAAAGACTTGAAGAAGGTTCATTCATGGTACATACCTGAGTAACAGAAGATGGCTCAGAAGAGGTAGATGCTTTAGAAAAACCTTCATCAGCATCAATGGCCATCAAGCAGACATAAGCTTTATCTTCCTCGTCAGAAGATGATTCATCAGATGATTCAGCCCAGTCATGCTCTTCAGCAATAAGGCCTTTAGCCTTTTGCTGGTTGTTCTTCGTCTTCTTGTATTTCTCCTTTAGTTTTAAGTATTTATCATCTTTGGTCCTGAAGGAGGAAGAGGCTTTAGAAGATGGCATAGCAGTCTTCTTCGATCTGCATTCACCTGCAAAGTGTCCGGCCCGATGACAGTTGTAGCAGATAGCTGAAGCCTTGTCTATTCTTTCAGACTTTGGCTTCTCCCTGAGGGATAACTGAGGAGATCTGTGGAAATTGCTTTTACTGGCGAACCTCCTGAATGACTTAGTCAGGAGTGTCAGGGACTCATCAAAATCTGTTAAATCAGATTCAGGAATGTCCTTAGAAGAATCTATCTCCGTGATGACCACGGGAGGTAAAGAAGAGACAAAAGGAGTAGAAGTTTCAATTGAAGAACTTTCAGAGATCAAAGCTAAAGGAGAGCTTTTCATTTCCCTGGAATCTCTTACAAGATTTCTTTTCAGTTGACGAGATTGCTCATGGTTAAGCAGAATCCTGTATAAGGTAGAAAGAGAAAGAGTAGACATGTCATTTGACATCTTGAGACACATGGAAAAAGTATCCCAAGACTCAGGAAGGCATTCTAGAAACTTAGTCAAGGTTTCAGAATTAGAATATTCCCTGTCGATAGCCCTAAGATCAATAAGAAGGCAATTAAATCTTTGATGCACTTCAGACAGTGTCTCGGACTTTCCAYAGAGAAAGCTTTCATATTGTCTTACTAGATTGATCTTTCTAGTCTCCTGAACCTGAGTGGTTCCTTCGTATTGGACACAAAGAGTATCCCATACRGATTTAGAAGTTTTGAGTTTCATCACTGAGTGATATATCTCATCAAGAAGAGACATAGCTATTATAGACCAAGCACGCGTGTCTATAGCTATTTTCTTCTTGTCCTCATCGCTCCACTGATGTGGAAGCTTTGGAATCTGCCGTTCAGGAATCGCGATAGTCATAGTTGTTGCTGGAACAGCCGAAACAATAGCAAATGGAATATATGGTCCATTTTCTATGTAATATGGAATTTCAGGATCCACACCTTCCAGAAAGAGGGACATCCAGTTCTTCCAGAGACTAAAGTTGTTACGGACAAACCGGGGTGGTTTGGCAAGAGAGCCATTATCTTTTGTGTGTGTGTTTGTGATTTGTAAAGTCATTTATAAGCAGTAAGTTATCTAAGAAGAGATAAATTAATACARAAAATTAGCCAAACACAAGGAAAGAAAGAAAACACTGCTCTGATACAACTTGTTGGTCCCGTAAGGGTCTACAAGAATAGAAACAGTTTGTAGACGGGAGGGATGAATACAAAACACAGTATTTTCAAATTTAAAATATATATTGATAGAGAAGATCAATAAAGATTTTACAAGACTGTAGAAAGATAAGGTAATGAAAACCTATCTAAACAATCTTTGGTTACACACAGATCTTTAGCAAATACAAGAAAAGAGATTGCTAAAAG
>NC_037538.1:19418512-19467914 GCF_001531365.2 Cynara cardunculus var. scolymus
GAAACACAAATACAACGTGAAAGGGAAAAGGGATTATCATCAAATCACTGAGAGAGAGGATCAACAACTTCATACTAAAAATTCTCAAAGAAGACATGTTCATTCATTGACAAGGATGACAAACTTGCATTAACTGACACTCGCCTAAAGAACGTGTATGTCATCAACATAGATTCTCCTCTCACTGAGAATATATGTTTTCTCTATAAATCCTCCTCAGATGTCAACTCGCTATGGCAAAAAAGGATTTCTCATCTAAAGTTCAAGACACTGAATGACTTGTCAAGAAAAGAACAAGTCATTGGCCTTCCTCAGCACTCTTTGCAAAGGAATATCTCAGCGTGCGAAAAAGGAAAGCAAACAAAGGATGGTTTCAAATAAAAACAAGTCTCCTCATTAACTACTCCCCTTCAACTACTTCATATGGATTTGTTTGGTCTCGTCGATATTCAATCCATCGCTGGGAATAAATATACTTTAGTTATTGTTTATGAGTTCTCCAGGTACAGTTCGGTATTCTTTCTCAGATCTAAGAGTGACAAACCTAACGAAATAATTTCTTTTATGAGGAAAATGGAAGTATTGAATAACCTCACTGTCCATTCAAAAAGAATTGACCATGGTACTGAATTAAAAAACAGTACTATGGAAGACTTCTTTGAGAACAAGGGAATCTCTCACAATTTCTCAACTGTGAGAAATCCTCAGCAAATAGGAGTCGCTGAAAGAAGAAATCAAACATTCATTGAAGTTTCTCGATCAATTCTCAGCGAATCTCATCTTCCTACTCAATTTTGGGCCGAAGTTGTCAACATTGCATGTTTTATTCGAAATCGATCTTTGATTGTTAAGCGATTTAAGAAGATGGCTTATGAATTTTTTTCATGTAAGAAAGACCGCTCACAAATTTCTACACATCTTTGGTTGTAAATGTTACATTCTAAATAACAGAGATAATCTTGGAAAGTTTGATCCAAAAAGTGATGATGGCATCTTTCTTGGATATTGTTCAGTATCCAAAGCCTTTAGAGTATTAAACAAAAGAAGACAAACCATTGAAGAAATTATTCATGTCACTTTTGATTAATTGTAACACCCCCAAACTCACATTGCATATAACACATATTTCCTTCACAAAATACATGTCCAAGCCCACAAAGGTCCAAAGTACAAGATGCCAAATACAAATACACAACTCAAAAATTCCAATTACATGCTCTTGTACTACATAACATCTAATATCAGATTCATCCATCCATCTTCATAAGGCTAAGCACATAGAGATATAATTCACAATTTGCCTTTCCCTTTACTATCATTATACTCGGCATTCCCTGCAATACATAATTGAAAACACAAAATGAGGGTTAGACCTATAGGTCTATTGAGATCCCCTTTTTCCGTGTAGTTGCAGGGTGAAAATCACAAAAACATTATTTAGATAAATCATTTCACTTCTCAATATGTAAATCCACATTCTGTTTGAGTTCATCGGACCTCTGGTTCCAACGACCAGACTTAGAAAATATTTCAACAAACAAGAGGACCATAGCTCCTCTGGTTCCGCCAACCAGAGCTTCTTACTTAACCAAATTTCCCAAAACGTTCAGAGATCAATATTATAGATAATAAAATAGCATTCCCAAGAATAAAAATCATATTTTAAGAGGATCTTGTATGACCAAAACTCTGGTTCTACTAGCCAGAGCTTCTGGCTCAAAATGCAAGACCAACCAGAGCCTCTGGTCCAACGCGGTAGACCAACCAGAGCTCCTCTGGTCTGTCTTTCTTATAAAAAAAATTCTAAGTATAAAACCTTTTTGAAAACTCCTTTATAAAATATAATTTTTACACAGAGCTCTTATCTAAAGATACAGAGCCTCTGGTTTAACTAAACATTTAGTAAAAAGACTTACATAATTCTTAATTCAAGGAACAACCAGAGCCTCTCTGGTTTCTCTTAAACCAAATCTTTGTTCCAAAACAGAGTTTATCCAAAATCATTGGTCATAGACCAAGTTTTCCCCTTCTCAATAACATCAATACTATCATTTCTAAAAAGAGCAACATCTCTGAGTCCTTAAATCACAAAGAAGTAAGAACTCAAATCTCTTGCAATCTGAAAAGACATAATAGCAAGAGCTTTAATAACCACACACAATTGCCACCCTTATATCCAAAGGTACACATCTCCTTGATATGCCACCCTTATAGCCGAAGGTACACCTCTCTTTGATATGCCACCCTTATTTTCTCATAAAAATCTATGGATTAGATCCAAACGAAGACAGACCAAAGTCACAACCATCTTGATGAAATAGCCTCCATAGTTTTATCCACAAAATCTATAGATTAATCCCAAACGAAGACAGACCGAAGTCACAACAGTCTTGAAGGAATGTCCTCTATAGTTTTTAACCAATAATGGTTTCAAAACAATTTTATTCATCAAAACTTTGAAACTCAAGAACAATCAGTTCTTTCAACCATTTTCCGAATACCAAATCTCCTTTAAATCCTCAATCAGGATAACATTTCCAAAACTGTTTTAAAGAAGCAACCTCTTCTTTATCTTTCCCAAAACAGTTTCCAATACTCAAATATATAACAATAACACCTTTAAACTGTTAAAACAGTTTTTTCCATCTTTTCTTCAAAATTAAACACCAAAAATCCAGCAGTTTGTATAACAATATATATAAAGGTTTTAGTTATCAAAAACTCACCTTATCAAGCACAAATTGATAGATTCAACCAAACGGCAGATCTTCAAACAACACGGGATCTTCAAATCACTTTTTGTGCAAAACTTTTCTCAAGAACACTTCCACCGTCACACACACCTTTTTCTCTCAAAAGGTTTCTTTTCAAAATAAGATGATAAGATAAGATCTTTAACTCTTTTTCTTTCTTTATATATTTTTACCAAGGCGGTGGAATTTTTTTATTAATATAAAATTCATAGGCGGTGGTGGGTTATATTATATTAAAACCATCTTTCTTCACCATGAAGATATCACATCTTCTTATTTTAATGATAAAACTCATGTATGCTTCATACCATATATGTACACACATAATTCATGTATGCATAGTAACAACTTTCCACTTATACGAATACTATTCATGCTCTAATTTAATATCACGCATGTTATCATGTAATTCACAGAATAATCACATATAAATTACCTCAACCCAGGTTGCTTGAAACCCGGTTATAACATTAATTATGTTCAGCTAACTCTAAACCCTCCCTGACGATGAAGAAGAGCTGATTAATTGGATGATATTTCACTTTAGAGATCCTGAAGTTTCATTCAGTAATCAATCAAATGATGATCAACAAGAAGCTGATGATGACCTATATATTATCCGCGACATGGACAATTGAGCTAAATCCTCTTCAGGGATCTCTGTTATTCCTATTAATCGTTTGCCACCATCTGAAACCTCAAATGTTGATTCTTCGGTCACTAATTCTTCTTCTACAACTGAACCTCTTTCAGTAGATTATTCCTTACCTGAGGCTCCTTTGGCAACTTTAATGAATGCTGAAGAATATTTTGTTTAAGCTTCATCTTCCATTCCTGAGCCACATATCTCTAAAGATGCTAACTCAACTCATCTACCAGCTCAGCAATGGACAAATAATCATCCCATTGATTAAATTCTTGGTGATCCAAATGCAGGTATTCAGACTCGACATGGTCTAGGTAATATCGATCTTTTTGTCAACTTTATTTCTCATCTAGAGCCCAAGAAAATCAATGAAGCCATCAGCAACCCAAGCTGGGTCAGTGCTATGCAAGAAGAACTCACTGAGTTTGAAAAAACTATTGTAGGCACCACATGGGTATATTGAAACAAGTTGGATGAACATGGCACTATGACCCACAACAAGGCTAGACTTGTTGCTCAAGGATACATACAAGAGGAATGCATCGACTATGATGAAACCTTTGCTCTAGTGTCTAGACTCAAAGCAATTCGAGTATTCCTAGCATATGCTGCACATAAGGACTTTAAGGTCTATCAAATGCACGTGAAGAGTGTCTTCTTGAATGTTAAACTTCATGAAGAAGTGTATGTGGAACAATCTCTAGGGTTCCTTGACCCTAAGTATCCAGGTTATGTCTATCGAATGGATAAAGCTCTCTATGAGTTAAAGCAGACCCTCATGCATGGTATAACACCCTTTCTTTGTTTCTCATCAATGAGAAATTTAAATGTGGAAAGATTGATCAAACCCTAGTTCTTTGAAAATTAAGGTTCACATCATTCTTGTTCATATATATGTCGATTACATTATATTTGGATCCATGAATCCCCCTTTGTGTGTCGATTCTCTGAGTGCATAAAGAAAGAATATAAAATAAGTATGACGGGTGAACTAACATATTTTCTTGGTTTTCAGATTAAGCAATCTAAAAAAGGAATATTCATCAGCCAAAGTAAGTATGTTAATGATGTGTTAATGAACGATCATATTTTTATGACGTCATTAATATCTTTTTGAATAAAGGTCAGTTGTCCCACGGATCTCTGACATACGATGTCCATTGTCATTCCCCATCCAATCAAAATCCCATGACGTGTTAAAATCATCATGACAAATATTTTCATGGACTGTCATTTTTCTCTCTCCCTTTTCTCTCTCATATCACCTATAAATATCACTCACATTTATATTTTCAATTTTTATGCTCTCATATCTTCCTAAAACTCTATCGCTCTAAAAGGCAAGGAAACTCAAGAACACCAAGAACATACACCTACTTACATTTCCTCTTCATTCAAAACATGTTTGATATTACATCTTTTTTGGTTGTTTCTTCTAAAAGAAAACTTGTTTGTACTTTCTTCTTCTTCAAATACAAACAAAACAAGTTGTAAAAACCATTCTTCTTAAGTTTACAAAACCTTTTTTCTTAACCAAAAAAACGGACTTAAACCGGTTCTTTTGGTGTTTTCTTTTCTCTATCAAACCTTGTGTTTTTGGTACATTTTGTATTAAAAAAACAATTGTATCTCTATTTTCTTACCTTCTTTATTTAATCTTGAAACCCTTTCTTTTTTTTACTAGAAAAGGTCGGCGTATCAAATGTTCAATTTGACCTCGAAGAGTGCATAATCAAGCCCAACAACCATCTTGCATCCTAGAAATCTCAAGTAACAAATCACATTTCAAGGAGGCTGCTCAATTTCTGAAGAACTCTGTGATTGGTATGCTCTCACCTTCGAGCCTATCACCATCAAGGAATACTTGACCAAATTTTTCCATATAGCTCAGGCAGTTCAACCAACCAACGACAAAGGAAAAGAAATCACCAGAATCTCCTTCAAGATTGATGATCTCTCTGCCAACTTCGGATCAACGACTCTTCGCTCAGCTGTGCAGTTCTCAAAAGTTGCACCTTATGCCTCTGAAACCAACCTCTAAAGAAATAATGGAGTTCTTGGATACCATTCGCTACAACTAGCTAACGAAGAAAAACTCCACTAAACTCAACAAGTCTCTATTCAAAGTGGAGAAAATATGATGTCAGCTATCTGGACCTACCTCTTCTCTCACTTTGTTCAGTGTATGGGTGAAAAGATTGGTGGCCAAGACCAGGAAAGCAGAGTAGCCTTGAATATTGGCTACTAAGTGATCTACAAAACAAATGTAGATTACGCTCAGCTAATCTTTGTTGACCTGGTTATCAAGATCAATCAAAGACAAAGGGAAAAAGTCATTCCTTACACACACTTTCTTAGTGGGGTCTTTGCAAGGATCTTCAAGGAGAAATACCATATTAAAGGGGACGTATCATTGTCTAAGCTGGATCAACGAATCCTTGATCATAAGGTCAAGGAGACATACATTGGTCTCTTCTCAAGTATGTTTCCTCCTTCCTCTTCCAAATCCAAAATTTCCTTGCTTTCTGAAACTAATTCACTGATTTCAGCTTCAGTAATACCCCAAGTTTCACGTCCATCTTTGAAGAGACCATCTGAAACCTCTCTTATTCCTTCAAGGAAGGCTAAGAAATCCAAAAGGGTGAAGGCTACAACTCTGAGTGGAACCTCTCATTGAACTTGGCTATACAGGCACGTGCAACAACCTCTACCATCTCTTCTACAACAACTTCTTCAGCTGCAGTCATGCAGATGGATGCTTCCTCATCAACCACCTTAGTGACTCAAATTACTGAGAATGTGATTCAGGTCTTGCTTATAGCCCAATTGTTGCACAAGATCATTGCCTCTTTGCCATCAACAATGTTTCATCTTCTCCATCTTTGGTCTCTACTACACGCATTGATGATGCACCAGTGGTTGTCCTCACTAGTGCTGAAGCCACAACGGGTTCAGGACCTAAGGATGCTACTCATGAGCAACCTTACAAATAAATATTGATCCTCATAACATCATTGATGACACTCTCAGACTTGATCCTTTGGACAACTCTGAAGGACCCTCAGGTACTTCATCTTTACCCACCTATTCTTTCGTTTCTAACCATGAGCTCCTCAAAGCTCCATATTTTACTCTTGTATCTAATATTTTAGTTCTCTTTACGGAGAAACCCTTAGACAGTGAGTACGACATGGTTGAGGATGTAAAACTAATGTTGTCAACCTTGGATACAGTTCTCACCAACGTCCAGACAGTGACATCCAGGGTTGATGAGTTACAGGCCTCCATGTTCTCAACAAAGGCCGACCTCTTCTCAATCAATGTTGAAGTCATAACTTTGAGAAGTGGCTACTACAAACACCAACGTTGTTGCCTCTCTTCACCAAACCTTCTGACAGCACAATGAGGAGGTGAAGCTGAAGCTGCAGAGCACAAAAGATCTACTCCAACAGAATTTGTCGTCTGTTCAAGGCATACCTACTCCAACACCTTCTTTTCAGAATGTTGATGGCCAAATGATGAAGATGGCGGCCGACCATACCACAAGGCAGACAGAGTCCTTCAGCAAGTTGGAGGGTGAAGTTCATCAACTAAACCATAGGGCACCTCTCCTTCAATCTGTGCTAATAAAGAGAGGGAGATTACAGGAGAACAAGCAGAGGCAGAAGTTGATAAATTAATAGCCGATGTTGAACGACTCTTCAACAATGCTGAAATACATCAGTCCACTTCACTTGCCCATCTTACTGAGGAGGAGGATGAAGAAGATCAAGACGAAGAAGATATCGAGGACGATAAAGATAAAGATGATGATGATGATGATGATGATGATGATGATAATGATGATGATGATGACTTCTGCATCCAAAGTGCACTTACCTCCTCAACCACTCACGGCATCTCCATCTCGGAGCCATCATCAAAGGGGGAGACTTAGCAACAACAATCTTCCTCCAAAGGAAAAGAGAAGACACAAGATGATGAGGTAAGTCCCAACTCTCCAAACTCTGAAGACCCATCATTTTTACCACTTGGATACATCTCTGAAACCATTCTTATTCCTTACCTAATAAAAAGCATACCCTTCACCCTTCCATCCACTTGTGTTACTAATTATTCCCTTCATCTCTACACCCACTTCTCTCTCTCTCTCTCTCTCTCCATATGATTCCTCACAACCAACAATGGATCCATCATCTCAAGCTAATAATCATCTTCCATAGTTTATCCTAGATGAATCTGATGTTGAAGAAGATGAAGATGTTGATCTAATCCCTAGATCCTTTAGCTCTCATCGTGCTATATCTAAAGTAGAAGAATCATCTAGGATTATTCAGATTTAGAGCTGCATCAAGGAGCTGAACTGTACCAGAGCAAAAATTCCTTTTTGTAGTACCTCTGGATATGAGTTCAGTTTCCTCTCTGAGGACGAAAAGCGAGAAGCAATCCAGGCTCAACAAGAGATGAAGAGGCAACAACAGCTGATGAAGGAAAGCTTAGATATTATAAGAAGCCTAGCAATCAATGCCCTACCTGAAGAGAGAGTCACCAGAATCAATCCAATCGATAATGAAGTGGCTCTGTTCTAAAAGCTGAAGAGGACAAAGCCAAAAAGGACTCAAATATGGGGAAAGAACTAAGGTGGTGTAGACTGAAGGTTGAGCTTTGTCTGAATCCTCATAAAATAACTAACGTAATAGTCAATGGAAGGAAGAAAGGTAGAAAGGTACTAGTTACCACCACCATCTTCAGGTTGTATAACTGATTATCCCTCCTTTTACAAATATGGATTCCATAAATGGTTGGAAATAAGACAAGCCATACAAAAGTCCAAGTCCAAATACAAAGGATATGTTGAGAGTGAGTTGAACAAACTCTTTGATAGAGTTCCCAAAGTTGTATCCATCCCTCCTCTAAACAAAGAACTTTGAGAAGAAAAATCAGCATTGATGAAGGACCTTCCTTTAGAAATCAACATGAAACAAAGTTCTGAGTAGACATGATCTTCAACATGTCCAAATACCCTGATACATCTTTGCTAAATCTAACCCTTCCTCCTACAGGTCCTTACTTCCTAGGAAGCGTAATCTTCAAGCCCGAGCTCAGAATCTACTTCACTGACACTAACAGAGAACTAAAGTTCCAAAGATGCTCTGAATTAACCATTGTATCACTGGATCAACTCCTCTTTGTCATGACATACTGCGAAGATGACCTGTCTGGAAGACTTATCGATAGAAGAATAAGGAAGGACCTGCTCAGAAGAAGAAACGAAGGAGCTGAAATTCCCTCTTATATAGATTATATATATATATATATATATATATATATTTTGTAATTAGTCCTTCAGTTTTAATAGTTCATCCCTCTTTGTACATTTTGTTTCATACTGTAATCCTTCAATATTATCATAAATGAAATTTCAAATGAACTATTCCATCAGAATCTGGTGAAGATCCTTGAAAACAGTAACTAGGACAAAAACATCTATGAGTTCTATATTTTCCTTTTCAGTCACTGATTTTCCTCCAAATTACTTACCAGTTAACATGCTTTCAATATAAAATTGCTCAGTTGTTTATCTCCTTTTCTTGTAAGCTCTTCTGACAACTTAAGTGATTCAGTGAACCACCTTGTAACACTGAAAAAAATTCTAAAAATAAGGGACATGTATCTTACAAGTTCTTTTTCCACACTCTAACACATAGCAATTTTCTTTTATGTTGCTTTGTCATCATCAAATAGGGGGAGATTGTTGATATAAACTCTCTTAGCGATTTGATGATGACCCTGCATACTTAGTGAAATATACTTGCTCTACTTCTATTCAGTTCAGTGATCATCTTTGAGTCTATTCAGTGATCGTTGAACATGTACTGTAACTTCTCAAAGAACAACTATTCCTTAAAGACAAAAATCACACCAAAGGAACCTTCAGCGATGACAGAGAAGTAGCTGAAGACAAAGACATAGCAGTTAGTGATCTGAAGTGGATTCAATGATAACAAGAGAAGTGTGAAATCTAATCAAGACTCAACAAACATTGAAGGATCAGTAGAGATGAATTAGTGTCATCAATCAAATGAATCTTGCTCTAGATGATTAGCTTTTGTCTTATCCGCATGCACAAAAAAAAAACCTTATACCCCACACAGAAAAGTACATGTACGAAGTTATATTTTTGTCTCCAAATGTGTTTACCGACTTTGTGAAAGACAATTGTTCATATGCAGCCAAAATCCTACATATCTGAAAACGAAGGACAAGCTCTCCACTATAAGTTTTCCATATAGATTATAACCTTTGACTTGCATTAAATGCAATGGATATAAATAGCTGAGAAGACTCCTCTTCTCAGCAAGCAATTTCTTCTCCTTCTAACTCTCTTCTCTCTTGTTCTTATCTCCTTCTATGCAAACTGTGTGTTTCTTTGATTGTTTAGATTTGGTCTTAACCTTATATTCTTTCGTAACAATTTGTAAATTCTATATTGTTCTTCTTTTATCAATAAACAAATTTAAAAAGTGAAAATTGTGTGTTTGTATTCATCCCCCTTCTACAAAATGTTACCTTTGAAACTCTTGTAAATCCGTTTGAGACCAACATGTGTAAATTAGGAAACTTCATAGATATAGTTTGTATATTTCATAAACCTATGCACTAAATCTTTAAAAATGCTATAAATGTAAGACAAATTTTGTAAATACTCTAATTATAGGGACTAAATGTGTAAATTCAAAAATTTTAGGAACATAAATGTATATTCTAAACTCATGCGTACCAAATTGTAAATGCTATAATTATAGGGACCAAATGTGTAAATTTCATAAATATAGGGGGTAAATATGTAAATTCTAAACTGCGGGAGGGAAACATGCAAATTTCATACAAAAATTAGGGTTTCCAGCTCAAGGTCTGCCATTTTGGTGCCAGATTCGCAATATGGCTCCGCCATTGCGGATGCAGGTCCGTAATCCACAATTGCGGTTGTAGGTACGTCATTGCAGCTGCAGTCTGGTGGTGCTTGACCATGGTTTCAAGCATTGATCAAAATAGTAACATAGAGTGAAAAGCATTCAGTTTGGACTAATCTCCATTACAAAAAGCGTGAACGTATCGAGTTATGGAAGCTACGTGCGTGAAGTATCGACTCGCGGAAGCAAAGCGCGTGAAGACTCTTAGGGAACAAATGTGTGGGGGTATTTGATGATCCCCCACCACTTCTTTATAGATGAATCAGTTGGGGGAGGGTAAATGTGTAGGTGAGGTGGTTGGGATTAATGGCCGGTTAAAGAGTTTATGTACAAAAAAAACCTAGGTCTGCAATATACCTACCAATTACGGACCTGCACTGACATATTGCGGATCTGCCTCTAAAATCAAATAAAATTGGGGTTTGATCGGGTGCTGACAGGTGGACGTCCACAATATCATTGTGGACCTGGCTCCGATTTTTCAAATTTTTTTTGTCTTTTAACCAGGTCTGTAAGTTACGGATCTTGTGACATTTGGGTCAAATTGGGAGAAAATTGTTAGGAGACCAATATGGGCAGGTGAAATCGCTATTTTGATCAATTTCTCTTTATTTTAAAATTTTATAGGTTGAAAAGAAATCTATTTAATTTATTTAAATATTTATATTTTGACATTTGTTCTAAAAAGATGTTTCTGAAACTAAAAATAATAAATATTGTAAATTAAATAGTTTATGTAATAAATCTGGTGTAGAATATGTGAACAAAAATCGATGGTTTCCAAGTCTACAGTCACATGTTTATTACTTATTAGGTTAAGTAGATAGAATTTATGGTGTAAGATCTTAGACATGTGTTTTCAGATGTGATTTCTAAAATAACAATTAAATAAAAATATCGTAACTTTAGACGCGATTTACGAAAATTGCAATGTTTTAACATGTTTATAATTATATGTCTAAAAGGATGACCAAATCCTTAGACAATCTCCAATAAAAGCACCATACTTTAATCAACTTCATTTTTTACAATAACTCTTTCTAACGAATGTATCATATTTAGGGGCGTTTATTAAACACTTATCAGGAATCCATCCATTTAGAGTAACACCTTTCTAGGATTTTCTAGGTTGATCCTTAAAGGCTTTTCTAGGTTGATCTCGTCAAGATCACCAAATCGTGAAATGACATGGATTCCAGCTCTAACTTCATGTCTAACCTTGTTGATCCTTAAATAGGATAAACCCACGAGTATTTGTTGAAGGGGTTGAATACAAATACACAAATTTTTTAAGTTTTAATTCTTATTTGATATATATTAAAAATAAAACCATAGATTATTTGTAAAATAAAGAAAGGTAAGACTAACCTAACGATTTATTTGAACCCGAAAAAATTGTCTCCCACATATCTCTCAAGAACACCCACTTAGAACACTCTTGAGAAAATGTACAACATAAAGTTTTCTACTTTTTTTAACCACAAGGGTGGTGTCTAATTGGTTTGAGCTTGGGCTCCAAAGGTCAAATGTGTCAGGAGCTCTCAAGTTCAAATTCAAGGATGAATAAAAACCCCCTTGTGGCCACGGAGGTTCAAATGTGGTGACTCCGGGCTACCCACAAAGCAGGTGGTCTCCCTGGGATTAGTCGGCTCGCATAACGGGTTGGATATCCAAGTTAGTCAAAAAAAAAAGTTTTTTTCTTATTAGGGGTGGAAAACCGATTTTCTTGGAGAATTCTTACACATAGAAAATTTGTAAGCTCACATACCATGTAAAAGGAGTACTCTACCTTTTTATAGCAAGTCATGCATTTAATGCTAGTCAATATTTGAAATGTTCTCATCGTCGAATATGGTTTTCTAGAATTGATCACCTCACCTAGGTTCAAGTCTTTTAAAAGCACACTTCGGTATCACAACATATTGTCGAATTGTCCTTTAAGCATGGCATGAATAATGAAAGTGGGTAAGGACAAATATACATTTACTAACACTTTCAGATAATGTCCACATCAGAAAGAAAAGTTGTCGATGAAGGATTAGTAAGTGAAGACTTGATTGGTAAGTTTTCCAGATCAGTTATTCACTAGCTCGTCTTCAATTGGATAAATGTATTCTTGAACCGCTTCTACGTCCTTCTATCTTCACCACCGTTTGTCTTTCATTCATCAAAGGCTTTAGGCTTGTACCACGGTGAATCCAAAAAGTAAGATTAAAATAGAACACTGAGTTGATCTTTTACATAAAAAACACCTCACACCAATTCTAAATCCAAAACTGGTGAGCAAAAGGATTAGGATGGCTTACAACTTACTGAAGAACCTATTCTACTAAGTGTTCTAAGTTAGATAGAAGCATCAAATTAGTATCCAGTAAGTGAGACCAACAAACCTGTATAATATTCTTTCATGATACCATGACAAAAATCAGCCGAAATATAACTTAAAGAAACGAGCTTTCACATAATCTCAAAATTTAACCAAGTTATTTTACCTACTGTTTCTCACTACATTCCGTGAATTCTGTTGAAATATGATATTATATCTACAATCTTAACTTTTGTATTGTTTGGTTGTTGTGTTGTGGTATTGTGCAAGAAGTAAAAGTGCAAGAAGTAAAAGTACAAGAAGCAAAAGTGTTCAAGTATAGAAAGGTGGAGGACTGGAGGGTTGCGCCTCACAATTTCTGGAACTCAAAGGGTAGCAGAGCATTTATGTTAAAAGTCAAGGGGCGTTATTGAAATATTCTGACCGACTTTCTGACCGACCATATAAGCGTGTACCTGGTTAATGAAAAGGTGTATTAATTCATTTGTATTCTTTTTTCTAAAGGTTTCATCAGGTTTTCTCTCATATTAGATTTAGCTTACGAATTCATACATTTCTTAGCTATCTTAGCTAAGATCTTTAGGATATTTGTAGGTTCATCTTCTGTAAGTTTTCTTTTATTAATAAAAGCATTTGGTTATAAGATTTGTACATGGTATCAGAGCAACACATCTGTGTTGGATCTGTTTCATGGTTTTGACTGTATGAAACCTTTATTCTTGTGAAGATCTGATATTTCTGTTCGACTGTTCATCTGGTTGTTTTTGGTTCTTGTACAAGTGAGTAATAGGATTGTGAGTTTCTTTGTTACAATCTCGATCTACCGTTCTCCTTGTGTGTTCTTGTTGATATTAAGGTTGTTGTTTCCTTTAAATTTGTTCTTCTATTAATCTGTTACTGCTTTTTCATTGCAAGTAAATGCGCAAGAGAGTACAGGTGTGTAAGATTTTTTTTAAGATCTCGATTTGTTTTTACTCCTTGCAATACTTGTTTAAATTGTTAGCATTTGCTGCTTTGCTCAGATCTGGTCCATCCAGGTTTGTTTATGTTTCGGCTTATTACTTTTGGTCCATCCAGATCTATTTGTTATTGTTAATATTGTTGTTAATGTTGTATATTTGTTCTGCCTTTTTAGTTCTGGTCTTTCCAGATCTGGTTTATTTGTTTCTATATTGGATCTGGTCATTATTCCAGATCCCTTGTTGTTGTTCTCTGCTGCTGTTTAGATCTGGTCCTATTTTCCTGATCTGTTTTGTTCAGGTTTCGTTTCTTACCTATTCTTATATCTTTGTGGTTCTCGTGCTTCTGCTATGTTGTTGTTTGTTTCGGTTTCTCTGAATCTGAATAGTTAGCTTGACCTAGCACCTTTTGAGTGTTTTAGGAATCCTGCTTTCAAGGTATTTAGGTTCTTTCTGTGTTTTGGTTGTTGCTTGATTAATGGTTGAAACCACTGCTATCACGGTGAGTCCAATGAAATCTAAAGTCACCTCACTCGACTTTGGAGATCCACTATACTTACATCAGAGCGATACCAGTGGAGCTCCATTAATAAATTTCAAATTAAGTGGTACCGAGAATTATAAGGTTTGGGCCTGTGCCATGACATTAGCCTTAGACACTAAAAATAAAATGGGTTTTATAAACGGTACTGTCCCATACCACCGAATGATCCTGTCTTACAGAGACAATGGGATGGATGTAATTCTGTTGTGCTTTCGTGGATTTTGAGTTCCATGACCGAAGATCTTTTTCTCGGTCAAGTGTTCTCTAAAGAATCTGCCAAGGTTTGGGATGAGCTAAAAGAGACATATGATAAAGTGGACGGTTCTTTAACCTTTAACCTTCATCAAAACATAAATGCATTAAGTCAGAGTGGCATGTCTGTGTCAGAGTACTATCACAAACTTAATTCTATGTGGAAACAATTTGATGCTTTGGTAAAACTTCCCTCATGTACCTGTAATGCCTCTCGTGAGTTCCTAGAACATAGTCAGCTTATAAAGTTAATGCAATTCCTGATGGGTCTCGATGACTTGTACCAACCGATTAGAAGCAATATCCTTACTAGAGACCCCTTGCCCTTTGTAAAAACTGCATTCTCTCTTGTTTCAAGAGAGGAATCACACAGAGGTGTAAATCTATCTCAAACTAAAACTAAGACTCAGAATAATGCTTTTTTAAGCAAAACTGTTGAAAACAAAAGGAAGTCTGGAAAATTTTCAAATCTTATTTGCAAACATTGTGGCATGATTGGTCACACCATCGAAAGATGTTTTAAACTGATAGGATTTCCCAAGGATTTTCAAAATCGTACTAAACCTCAAAATCGAAGTTTTAGACCCCCCGTTGGAAATAATGTTGTTTCTGATTCTATTTCTCCAAAAAAGGCCAGTTCTAGCTCTACCTTCACTTTCTCCGTGGAACAAGTTGCAAAAATCCTAAGTTTGATTGATCAGAAAGAGGGAGCCATTGCCAATATGGCAGGTATGTCTCGTTCTGTTAAAACTAGGTGGATAATAGACTCTAGTGCGAACCAACATATGACTCACAACACCATACTTTCAGAAAATCTGGTGGATGTTTCTGACCTTGATATCAGGGTCAGTCATCCAAATAGGACTAAGGCTCAGATAAATAAAATAGGTGATTTTGAACTAACTAATAATGTCACTTTATATGATGTCTTAGTCGTTCCAGACTTTAATGTGAATATATTATCTGTACATAAACTTGCTAAGGACAACAAGGTGTTTGTAAGTTTTGATGAGTCGAAATGTTACGTCCAGGATTCTCTTTGAAAGAGTGTCGTGGGGACTGGTAGCCAGGAGGATGGTCTCTATTTCTTTGATGAAAATTTTAATTGTAAGACTTCCTGTTTTCCAAACTATAAAAATATGTCTTGTCTGGTTTCCACTCAACTGTGGCACAGTAGAATTGGTCATCCTTCACACCAAGTCTTAAGAGTGCATAAAAATCATCTTAACATTGTTAATGAGGATAGTGGTCCCTATGAAGTTTGCCATAAGGCAAAACAAACTAGAGAAAAGTTTCATTTAAGTGTTCACTGAAATGTCCAAATTCATACAATTCTGATCATGATCTTCAAGAATTAGAAATAAGATGAAGTTTAGAGAGAAATTATCACCAAATCTCTTGTGTATTACTTGAGAGAGAATTACAGCTCTAATCTGAGAATTACAGAATTGATAATGACTAATTACAAAGCTAAACACTATTTATACTAAGGAAAGCATTAAACTAACTATTACAAAGCATATAAAATGGAGAACTTGAATACAATCAATAACGCACATACTTGATCCCAACATTCACAAATCTAAAAGCCTAGGTGAGTTAGTTCACCTTGATGTCTGGGGTCCTTATCATATACAGAGTGGAGAAGGATATAAATATTTTTTGACTATTGTTGATGATTACACTAGGGTTGTTTGTGTGTTTCTGTTGAAAGATAAACATGAGGTTTGTGAAAACATCATAACTTTTTATAATTTGGTCAGTACTCAATTTGGTAAAAGTGTTAAGATTTTTAGGAGTGACAATGGCACAGAATTTTCAAGTCAAAAGTTAAATGATTTTTTCAAAGATAAAGGAATAATTCATCAAACCTCATGTGTTTACACTCCCCAACAAAATGGGGTTGTTGAACGTAAACATCGCCATTTACTTAATGTAGCTAGATCTCTTATGTTTCAGGGAGGGATCCCTCTTAACATATGGAATGAGTGCATTCTTACTGCTACATATCTTATTAATAGAACCCCTTCCTCTGTTTTAAATGGTAAGTGTCCCTACGAGCTCATCTATGGTTTTCAACCAGTTCTCTCTCATCTTAGAAACTTCAGGTGTTTGTGCTTTACTGTGTTACCAAATATTTCTGATAAGTTCTCACCAAAGTCAGAAAAATGTGTTTTATTGGGTTATGCCAATTCAAAAAAGGGATACAAACTTTATAGTTTAGATTCCAAGAAAATAATTGTTTCACGTGATGTGAAATTTTATGAAA
The DNA here is from genome assembly GCF_001531365.2 of Cynara cardunculus var. scolymus. Classification (NCBI taxonomy): domain Eukaryota; kingdom Viridiplantae; phylum Streptophyta; class Magnoliopsida; order Asterales; family Asteraceae; genus Cynara; species Cynara cardunculus. Next base: position 19,435,236 of record NC_037538.1, read on the forward strand.
ACATTTTTCCATTTAAAATGTAGTCTAATAAGTTGAGTGATTCTGAAAATAAAGACCTTAATCTATTAAACTTTTTTGACTCTGTAAATGAATTGTCTGATAAAATTGATGTTGCTTTACCCAATGATGAGAATGGAGACGATTATAATACATAATATGCTCATAATATTTCTCCGGACCCTAATAATAGAGATATGCTAGGTAGCCAAACTAGTTCTGTCAATAGGAGGCCTCTAGGCAGCTCAGAAAGTCAATATAGACTTAATCCTAGTAATGATGATAATCTAGGACGAGTTACAAGTTGGCAACCATTGAACGGTTCTGACTCGGCTGCCAGCACCTACCACGAGGCTGTTAGTCAGCATGAAGAAATAGACAGAAGTAGTAATGATTCTTCTGGTGATTTCGTCTTCTCTAAGAGAACTCATAATCTGTCTTCTAGTATGTTGCAAACTGCTAGAAAATCTTCTAGAACTTCTGTGTTACCTAAAAAATTTGATGATTTTGTGATTGAAGGGAAGGTAAAATATGGAATAGAAAAAGTGGTTAACTATTCATGTCTTTCTATTGATAATTTTTGTTTTGTTTTGAATCTGAATAAGTCAAGTGAACTTAAAACTTTTCAAGAAGCTTATAAAGATTTGAATTGGGTTAATGCTATGAATGACGAGATGGAGGCCTTACATAGGAATTGGACTTGGGTCATAACTGATTTGCCTTCTGGTAGAAAAGCAATAGGCTGTAAATGGATATACAAGATAAAATATAAGTCTACTGGTGAGATTGAGAGGTTTAAAGCCAGACTTGTAGCCAAAGGCTATAGTCAAAGAGAAGGTTTAGACTATGAGGAAACTTTCTCTCCAGTTGTGAAAATGGTTACTGTTCGTTGTATCATAGCTTTAGTTGTTCAATTTAAATGGAGTCTGTTTTAGTTAGATGTAAATAACACTTTTTAATATGGTGATTTAATTGAAGAAGTTTATATGTCTTTACCTGAGGGATATTATAGTCCTAATGATAAACGGGTATGCAAACTTGTTAAGTCATTATATGGTTTAAAACAGGCTCCGAGACAATGGTATGCCAATCTCTCTTCTTGTTTACTTGATAATGGGTTCGTTCAAAGCATAAATGATTATTCTCTATTTACAAAATATGTTAATAATGTTTTCATAATTTTGCTTGTTTATGTTGATGATATAGTGATTACTGGAAATAATAACCAGGAAATAAACAATGTTAAAGAATTTCTTAAAAGCAAATTTCTTATAAAGGATTTGGGAAAATTAAAATTTTTCCTTGGTATTGAGATTTTAGATTGTATAAATGGGTTGTGTATGACACAAAGAAAATATTGTCTTGAATTGCTTCATGAATTTGGGTATCTTGGTTGTAAACCTTGTAGCACACCTATGAACATGAATTTGATTGTAACAGATTCTAGTAGCTCAAAAGATCCATATCTGTCTGATCACACAGGTTTTCAAAGGTTAATTGGAAAACTTATTTTTTTTCTAGCAACTAGACCTAATATTGTATTTGTTGTTCATTGTTTAAGCCAATTCATGCATGCTCCAAGGCAATCTCATTTAAATCTGGCTCTTAGAATTCTTAGATACTTAAAGTTGTCTCCTGGCAGAGGAGTTAGCTTTACCAGGTCTGAAATTTTTTTGCTTAATGCTTTCGTCGATGCAGACTGGGGTAAGTGTCTTTCCTCTAGAAGGTATGTGACTGGTTTTTGCATATTTCTTGGTAATTCTATGCTTTCATGGAAAAGCAAGAAACATAGCATTGTTTCAAGATCGTCTACAGAATCCGAGTACAGGGCTATGGCCACAATTACTTGTGAAATTATTTGGATTCTCAAAATCTTATTAAACTTGAACATAAAAAATTTACTTCCTGTCAACTTATTTTGTGATAATAAATCTGCAATACAAATTGCAAACAATCCTGTCTTTCATGAGAGAACAAAGCACATAGAAATTGATGTTCATCAAATACGTGAAAACATTAGTAAAGGGTTAATAAAAGTTGTTAAGATAATCTCGTCTGAACAACCAGCTGATATTTTCACAAAATCTCTTAGTATAACACATCATAATTTTCTTTGTTCAAAACTCAAATGATTGATTTATTCAAAAGTCAAGATTGAGGAAGGGTGTTGAAATATGATATTATATTTACAATCTTAACTTTTGTATTGTTTGGTTGTTGTGTTGTGGTATTGTGCAAGAAGTAAAAGTGCAAGAAGTAAAAGTACAAGAAGCAAAAGTGTTCAAGTATAGAAAGGTGGAGGACTGGAGGGTTGCGCCTCACAATTTCTGGAACTCAAAGGGTAGCAGAGCATTTATGTTAAAAGTCAAGGGGCGTTATTGAAATATTCTGACCGACTTTCTGACCGACCATATAAGCGTGTACCTGGTTAATGAAAAGGTGTATTAATTCATTTGTATTCTTTTTTCTAAAGGTTTCATCAGGTTTTCTCTCATATTAGATTTAGCTWAYGAATTCATACATTTCTTAGCTATCTTAGCTAAGATCTTTAGGATATTTGTAGGTTCATCTTCTGTAAGTTTTCTTTTATTAATAAAAGCATTTGGTTATAAGATTTATACAAATTCCTTCAACAACAGATAGGCAAATAGGAGAATGATAATGAGCGACACAACGTAGATTGTGATTGGATTTGAGAGATGGTGAGTAACTGATGACACATTACTTAACATTTGTGAAGTTAGAGTGTACAACATCCATTAGAATTTGAGAGCTAGGCCATTGATTGTACATGTGTTAGGCTCTTTAATTTGAAATCTTGATCACAAACTTCATCGGCATAAATGATGTGAAACCAGGGGGCGAAGAGGAGCAATTGACGGAGAGTAACATCAGGAGCAACAATAGGAGGTTGGCATCGATTAGAAGGGAAATGAAATGGGAAAGGACAAACTTTTCCTTTCATCGAGTGAGCGAATAAATCATGGGCTTAATAGATAGTACACACACAGACACTCCTATACGACTTATTGAATAAGATATATAAACTATTAAGATCATTTTAAGCGAAAACAAACAAACAAACCCGTCATTGTTGACGATTATTATTGATAAAAAAAGACGATGGTTGTGTTGAAAAAAATGATGTGACAAGGCGAGAGGCAAATGATAAGATGGGGTGTTGATCACATGAAGTCTTGTTGTAAAACCTCACAGGTGATGATTGGCCTCACAGAATAAACTGAAAAACAAAAAAAAAGAAAGAAAGAGAAACATGAATGGAAAAAGCAGGTGTCACCTTTCTTTCATCTCTGTCAATTTTGGCACCTGCAATGCATGTGCTCACACCCCCACAACCAACAAGGCGTGCAATCACATCTTTCAGAATAATTCACACCCCCTTTTTGTCAAACTTGTGGGTTCCAAGCAAACTACTACCCACACATACATACATACATACAACTGTTCTAAAATAACCTCACCCTTCTTTCATATTTCTTCTCACTTTTTTCATTCGTGATTGATACATCCAGCTTTCTTTATGCATATTTGATGCATTTACATATGGGTATGGTGAGTGAATTCTAAGCCAAGCCTCAGGATCAACGCATTTGATGCATTTAAATATGATTTAGGTATGGTAATGTGAAAAAGATATACGTTTTTCTTGCTTCCGATTCAATTTTAGCGGCTTTTCGGTTGTGGGTTTTGTGTCTTTGAAGTCTAGATTGTGGATTCTCATCACAATTCAATAAATTACATATAAAATCAACACAGATTGTGCTGATTTTGTCGATCCACAAACCCTAATCTTGTGTTATCTTCTGTGTGCATATGTTAAAAGGTTCGCATTTTTCCTGTTGTAATTCGATTTGAAGAGGTTTTTTTATTGTAATTCGGTATTGTGTAATTGGTTTTGATCATCAAGAGAAAAGGTTTGGGTTTGGTTTTTGAATGATTAAGATTTGTGAAATTGTTGATGAAGTGTGAGGGTGAGTGTGTGGGGGTATTAGTGTCTGGTTTTCAATCCGTTGCCGGAAAGTATGGACCGCCGGAGTTGGTTATGGCGGAGGAAGTCGTCGGAAAAAAGCCCCGGCGAAACAGAGAGCTCTGGAGGATCCGTTTCATCTCATTCTGAGAGATTTTCGGATGATCAGGTATTTCAACTCAAATCATCTTTCTCATTTTCATGTTCATTATAAGTGGTTGCAAGCAATGAGGAGGGCAAGTATAAAAGTTCATAGCTGCTTACAATCCTCATAAGTTTGACTTCTGAGAGTCAAACAAATGACTTACGAATCGAAAGATTCTGTGAAAATTACTTGAAATAAAGACAACTACATAACAATGTATGCTAATTACAAGATATAGAAGAATTGGGTAAGAATGTAAAGTCTTCGTAATCTCATATCAATTTTGAATTTGGAAACTATTAGGTTTGTGTTTGACTTTCAAAAATCAAAAGGGTATCCATTTTTGGAACAATCTCAAGATTCAATGAATGCAATTGCATTATGGAAGAACAATGTGTATTTTGATTTCTATTCTTTGATTGCCTCAACAAATCTCGATGGTGAACGGACCGATTAATGTTAAAGAAAAACGCCATATCTTTTGCCTAAGGATACAATGTTCTTTGGACGATCTATATGAAGGCGAAGGCCTAGTGGGAACCGTACCCCTATGGGTCCCCCTTGTATAGTAACGTTACGCTAGCTGACTTTGTTAATGAAACTGATGATAATCAGTAACAGGAAATAACAAATTGGTGATGGAAAACTAAATCTTGAAAAGTAAACCCCAAAAAAGAGAAGGTGTAATGCTACACCAAGAACCATTATGCCCTTATAATGGTTCGAGGTGATATACTTGCACAAACTGACAAGAGTTCGAGTCGAGCAACCACACTATGGAGTTACAATTCTCTCGGGAATTGGGCTCCTTGTGGGCACTACCTCATATGCCAGCCACCTAGCAGGCCATTGTGTACCTAATTTGCCTCTCACATGATGCTTTTGGAGAAGGGTTCTTTATTGTGTTTGTTGAAATCTTATACTTCTATTTCTTTAAATCATCCTAGATATATTCGAATCAAAGTTCTCAATCACCTGAAGTCACATCGAAGGCTGAACTACCACCGGAAGAACTTGATGGTGGCATTAACGCTCTATCTGAGAAATTATCAACGGCTCTTTTGAATATTAGCATCAAGGAAGACATGCTAAAGCAACACTCCAAAGTAGCAGAGGAAGCGGTCGAAGGTATGCAATCTTATCATCGACTTTATATGTTCCAAAAGCACCAGTTGAGCAATGAGGTCAATGGCCTCATTTTTGAATTTCGAAATCTGAACGGATTTGAATGCTCACATATGATTTCCCCATTTTGTGTATGTTTCAAAATTTAAGGTAGCTATCCTATTTTCTTGAAAAGTTAAGAACTAAATCTACATTTGAAGTTGAAAGGTAGTTGTTTTGACTTAAAAAGTCAAACTGTATCGTCTTTTGTTTTGGGCACATTGCCAATTTAGAAGCCTAATCAACTTTAGAACCGGCTTTGCTCTTTCTTGTTTGTTATAAGATTTAAGGCAACTATGATTTTTTTTGAAAAGTTTGAAGAATTAACTCTCAGTTTGAAGTTGGAATCAGTTCTTTTGACCTTGAAAGTCAAACTGTACCCGTCTTTCATCTAAGATGAGCAACCGGATAATTTAGAAGCTTAGCTTATTTTTTGAACTTATTGAAATAACCCGTTTGGTTAGCCTACTTTAAGTTGCATTTAAAATAAGATACGGGTCTTTTTCCAATTAATTTTTCAACATGTCCTTTTAGGTATTTTACATTGTTATCTAGCTTGTAAGTTAATTTTTACCAAACATGACTGGTTTATCGCCTAACTTATGAGCTAACAGCTAACTTATGGCTAGCTTACGAGCTTACAAGTATCAGCTAACTTATCAGCCTAGTTTGCCAAAAGCCTTAATTAACTTATTTATTTATGTTAATATTACAAATGATCTGTGTCTTGTTTTTACCTTTTCTTTGAAATGATAGGGTGGGAGAAAGCCGAGAACGAAGTGTTAGCTTTGAGACAGCAAAGCGAGGTTCTAACGCTTCGGAACTCGACCCTCGAAGATCGAGTTTGTCAGCTTGACGGAGCCCTCAAAGAGTGTTTAAGACAGCTTCGACAAACAAGAGAAGAAAGGGATGAGAAGGTGGATGAAGCTATCGAAAAAAAAACTTCAGAATGGCAGATAACAAAAACAGAACTCGAAAAGCAGCTCGCTGACCTCCGTTCGCAGCTTCAATCTGCCAAAAAGACCGAAGCTTCTTTGACCTCCATTGAAACGGCTGAGAAAGAAAATTCGGCTCTAAAGCTCGAGCTTGCTTCAATGGCTGAGGAGCTCGAGATAAGGTTTATCGAGAGGGAGCTGAGCAACCAAGCTGCGGAACAAGCTAGTAAGCTACATTTAGAAAGCATAAAGAAAGCGGCTAAGTTTGAAGCCGAATGCCGGAGGTTAAATGCAGCCCTTAGAAAAGCATTAGTGGCTAATGATCAAAGATCATTTACCGATAGCCAATCTATCGTTGAAAGTGATGATTTCAAGTTTGAAAGTAACCAAACAACCCCTACAATGGACATCAATCTCATGGATGACTTTCTTGAAATGGAAAGACTTGCAGCATTACCCTCAGATCCAAGAGATTCGGAACCAATGATCGATCGAAGGTCTGAAATTGAAGAGATGTTGAAAAGGGTAGAAATGGAAAAAACGAACCTTGAGGTCGCTTTAAACGAGCGTGAAATCGAGCTTAATACATCAAAAAATCAGCTCAAAGATGTGGAGGCGAAGTTGGTGAAGATGGAAGATTTGTTGATTGCTGCAAATGATGCAAGAGACACGGCGGAGAAAGAACTCGAATCAGCAAAAGCAACAGGGAAGGCGTTACACGAGAGGGCAAAACGGTCCAAAACAGAGGTCGTGGAGTTGAAAAGTCAACTGGATATCATTTGTAACGAACGGAGAGAAGCGGAATCACGACTCGAGGATGCTTACACAAAGAAAAGTGAAGCAGAATCACGGGTTAGAACTTTAGAATCAAAATTAGAATCGTTGGTTCCGAAAGTTGCTTCTTTGGAAACAAAGGTCGAAAAGGAACGAGCTTTATCAGGGAGGATGGGAGCCAAATGTCGGGAACTAGAAGACGAGATTTCAAGATTACAACTCGAAAATCAGTACCCGAAAGCGGACATCCGAAAAGCGGAAATGAGGGTAAAACAGGTCCGTTTTCTTGATAAACAACTTAAAATATATTGGGCAAGAGATAGAAAATTTTGTAAAGAAAAAAAATTATTTGTTTACACTAAATGGGAATTTTGAAAAGTTTTCTATTAGTCTTTTTACATAGACGACATTTTTCAAAAGGCTAATAGGACGATTTACTTTTTGTGTCATTAGGTTGCGTAATGCTTTTAGATAGGATGCAACTATTAAGTATCTATTAGGACGTCTGTGCATCCTAAAAGACGTTTTTTGTTCTAGGAAAGTACCCTATCATATGATCTCAACTTAATAAATCTTGGTACTTTGAAAAATGCCTCGTATATTTTAGAATCAAGTAATTTTTTAACATGTCATTTTAGGTCATTTTACATTGTCATCTAGTTTTTACTGGACGTAATCTATCTTATCAGTGTGTCTGCTAGGTATAACCTTAACAAATCTTGGTGATATGCTTTTTGGTATACGCAGGATACAGAACTAGCGTTGGCTGGTAGTAAATATGCCGATTGCCAGAAGACAATTGCTTCTCTTAGTCGGCAACTAAAGACACTCGCGACTCTTGAAGACTTCTTGATCGACACCAATGAATTCAACAGACGTATTTAAAGATGGGAGGATTAAGAGTCGCCTTCAACGATGTAAACTTTGCTTCTGCTCGGCTAAGTGATGGTAAGATTGCTAGTAAAGAAGTTTTGGTTATGATTGATATATACGAAAGAGTGAACAACATTAAATTTTCGTTGTATTCGGCCACATTCATGGTTATACAAAAAAAATCGAAACTTTCTGCATTTTGTTATGTTTAGATGATAGCATCGAGTTGAAGTCTTTAATTAGCCCATCGGCATGCTGTCAATCTTGATACGTACCCGTACCGGTGCCGGTGGTTGTGTTTATGAGATCTACCATGCATTTCTCTCACGATGGTTCGTGTTTGAACATGTTACTGTATATATATTGGCTTGAACACATCTTGATTCGTTCTTGGTAGAGTTGATTTGTTTTGTAATAAATCAATTAATAAAAATGTAAATCAATTATTTTTATATAATTATTTATAAATAATGAAATCCAATTCCATTTCAAATCCTACAATCCAATGATTACAAATTCATTCCAATCGAAATCCCTACATGAAATCCAAATCCCTAAAAAACAATCATGCAAACCAAACAGGATGACAGTAGAAGATATAATAATGGGTAGGAAATGTAGAAATATTTATCAAGTTACAATGAAAAGATCCAATGAATTTATGGATCTAAATCGCTAATGTCTACATTACATATATACACTAGCTTCTTCATAATGAAACAATGAAGCTATACATACATATATATATATATATATATAAAGTAAGTAATTAATTAAAAATGCAAAAACTGAGGTCCATGAAGCTGAATCTTATGAAGCAAATTAAGATTTTATGATATACAGATTAGAGAAGCAATTGGCGTGCATGAAATCAAGCATCTTCTTGAATATTAATTGGATTGAAAATGGGGAATATTGATTTTTGCAGGAAGGAGGAGGAGAATAACAAGGAAAATGACAGCAAGACCGATAAGGATAGCTGTAAAAAGGGGGAAAAGAAAAGGAAAAAGAAAAGGAAGAACGATGAGAATAAGACCGAAAAGGAAGGCAAGGCCCAGAAGGAAGAGGCCGAAGAAGAAGAGGAGAATGAGGAAGACGAGCATGCTTCAATCAAATCACAACTTCATTACTACTACTAATTCCATATATATATATATATATACATACATATACACATAGATGCTCAGGTGAGTGAGTGAGTGAGTTCATTAATTAGTTGTTGTTTGTTTACGTATATATCAAGTGCCAAATGTGTGTCCTCGCAATTTAATACGCAACAACTCAATTTATTGGTTTTTTTAGGAAAAATATCCTATTCTAATTTTATAAAATAAAGCATCATATCCAAAAGTGTTGCAATATATTTATAGAAATCTTTTGTGCGTCTTAAACAAACTTTTAAGAATATTTTTTAAAATAAAGTGTCATCTTAACTATTTTACAAAAGACTTGAAAGAGTACCATAAAAACAAATGTCAAATGATATATATGTGTGTGTGTGTGTGAGCGAGCGTGTATAAGTGTCACTTCTTAAAAGTGTCTTATAAAATAACTAATACTGACACTTTATTTAAATATTTTTTAAATACTTGTTGAGCCGTGTACATCATAAAAACTTATTATAACAATTTTAGATTTGATATTTATTTTTATTTTTTTGTCTTATAAAGGAATTTATCAGGACAATTATCAATTTTGACATCCTATAAACTCGATTTGTCGTGATGCATTAATTTTTTTAATGAAACTATTTAAAAAAAACATCTTGTAAACTCAATGTCCTATAAAAAGTTATTTTGATAGGACATTTCTCCAAGTATTCTATAAAAAAAAAAAACTAATAGAAGACTCTTTTATGAGTCATAAGAACATTTTTAGACACCTCTAAGCTAAATGTAACCTATAAACTCATTACAACATTTTTATATATGATACACAATTGTTTAATCCTATAAGCTTAAGTCCTATAAAATAGTTTATTAGAACACTTTTAACATCCAATAAAAACAACATGTAGATCCTACTAGACTCATTGTCATAGTAACAAAACCAGAAGATGAGGCCATTGATATAAATCTCTTAAAATGAAAGCAAAACTCATCACATATTCTATTAAAACCACTAACAAACTGTAGATTTTTTCATCAATATGATCAACACAACACAAGTAAGGAAGCAAGTATTGTGTATGCATAATGTGAAGAATTTGGTAATCAGAGAGATAAACTTTCTCTCTATTTTCTTATTATTAAAAATTCCAATCGATCAAAGGATATATATACTAGTATAAGGCAAGCTAGAAACTAGGAAAGCAAAACAAACATATCTAGAAGAAAAGAAAAGATAAGAAAGAAAATAAAACTCTATCTTTGCTAAAAATACGATCGGATATCTTCAATATTCCCCCTCAAGTTGGAGCGTGTAAGTCTTGCATGCCCAACTTGACTAGCAGGCTTCGAAGGTGTTGAGCTCCCAGCGGCTTGGTGAGAAGATCAGCTATTTGATGCTTCGTATCAATATACGTTGGTTGAATTTCTTTTGATTCTACACGTTCACGGACAAAGTAACAATCCATTTCCACATGCTTTGTCCTCTCATGAAAAACCGGATTGTTTGCGATATGTTTGGCAGCCTCATTGTCACAAAATAGGGTAGTACCTTCCATAGGGGTTTCATCGAGTTCTGTGAGTAATGAGCGAACCCACAACACTTCACTRACAGTAGTGGCCATAGCTCTATACTCCGCCTCAGCCGAGGAACGTGAAACARCYGAYTGTTTCTTAGACTTCCACGAGATAGGTGCACCACCAAGAAGAAGTATATACCCGGTACGTGATCGCCTCGAGAAGGGGCACCCAAGCCAATCAGCATCACAATAAGAAACAAGACGTCGACCTCCTTCCCGTGGTAGTAAAATACCTTTGCCTGGYGTGGTCTTTAARTACCTYAGAACCCGAATGGCAGCGTCCATATGGTTTTGTCGGGGATCAGAGACAAAYTGGCTTAACACATTGACAGAATATGTAATATCTGGACGTGTGGCTTGTAAATAAAGCAATCTTCCAACCAACCGTCTATACTGGTTTGCGTCAACCTTCTCCTCTTCTTCACCATTGTTCAATTTGAGGTTTTGCTCCATGGGAAAATTACTTGGGCGACATCCTTGTAAGCCACTATCTTCCAGAATATCGAGAGTATACTTTCGCTGACTAAGAACCAGACCCTCCTTAGTACGAGCCACCTCTATTCCMAAGAAATACTTTAAAATACCAAGATCSTTTATGCTAAACCTGTCATGTAGCTGAGATTTTGTGTACTSAATCATGCTCATGTCATTTCCAGCAATAATTACATCATCGACATAAATCAAAGCTGCCACGAAAATTTCCTTTTTCTTATACACAAASAGCGAGTAATCCGCCTTGGATTGGATGAACCCGAGGTCTAACAAGGCATTTGTAAACTTATGGTACCAATTTCGCGAGGCTTGTTTGAGACCATATAAAGACTTTTTGAGCCGRCAAACACGTGTGTCACCATTTTTTGAAAACCCTTGCGGAAGCTTCATATATACTTCTTCATCGAGATCGCCATGTAAGAATGCATTGTTAACGTCAAGTTGGTGTATGATCCAATCCTTTTTTACTGCCAAAGTAAGGAGAGTTCGCATGGTCACCAACTTAGCAACGGGTGCAAAAGTGTCGTGATAATCTACAACCTTTTATTTGAGTAAAACCCTTTGCCACAAGCCTAGCCTTATAACGCTCGATTTCGCCATTGGGTTTATATTTAATTTTGTACACCCACTTGGAATCTATTGCCTTCTTGCCATCAGGCAGTTGTTCAAGAGACCACGTTCCGTTTTCTTCAAGAGCTTTGATTTCTCGTTTCATGGCGTCTCGCCACTTCTCATCTTGAATTGCCTTAAGAAAAGTTTTAGGCTCATCATGTGACATGATGGCCGTAAGAAAAGCTTTGTGTTTGTYAGAAAACTTGTCATAGGAAATGTAATGAGATAGAGGGTGTACCGTAGAGGACGCTTGATTGGAGCTTGGGTGTGCATGATCGACAGAAGGGGGGACGTTGACTTCGTAATCCTTGAAACGGGCTGGTTGTGTTTTGGCCCGTTGAGACGTGCGGCCCAAAAGAGTTTCGTTATTTGGCTGCTGCAAGTTGTCAACATTAGGCTCTTGATCATCGATGGGCTCATTGACTTGCGTCGGTTCACATAATGGACTACTAGGCCCATCGTTTTGTGTTGGGGTGTCTACACCATCATTGTCACATCTAATCCGTTTAACATTCCTTTGGAATTGTGTTTGAACAAGATTATAAAAAGCAATCAAATAGTCACTAGCCTCGTGTTTATGTTTGATTATGTAAACCCAAACGGCCCGACTATAATCATCAACAATAGTGAGGAAGTAGCTACCATGCGTAAACGAAAAAGTTCTATAGCCACCCCAAATATCACAGTGAATCATATCAAAACAACCATTTGTCTTTATAGTGCTTGCATGAAAAGGAAATCTAGTCAATTTTGCCTTTAAGCAAGAATCACAAAAAACTTTTTCGGAATTAGCAACCTTACAAAAGGAAATATGTGACAACTTATCGTTCGATGGGTGGCCAAGTCTCTTATGCCATTGGTTTGAGGTGATAACTGCCATGGCCTTGCGATCTTCTTGCATGCCCCCCATTCTATAAAGTCCGTCGATGCACTTACCCATTCCAATCAAGTCCCTCGTTCTCAAGCCCTGCATCACAAAAAAATCCGGAAAGAAGGTGATAGCACAWTGCAAATCTTTTGTTAGTCGACTAACAGACAAAAGGTTACATTTAAAATTTGGTATGAGGAGAACCCCTTTGATTTTGATCCCCCCTTTAAAACCAAGTTCGCCGTTCCCTTTTACAGGGACAGTTTCACCATTTGGAATGATAACTGGCGTTTCTTTGCTRCYTGTGGTAAGGTTTTCAAGAGACTCCCGATCGTAGGTCATACATTCGGTAGCCCCTGAGTCAAGKATCCAGTCACATTCGTTGTTAAATTTACCTGCCATGTTTGCCCTTGGAATGTCGTTAGTCCTTTGATCGCCTGTTTTGCCAAATATTTTGAGAAACATCTCGTATTGTTCATCGCTTAGCCCTGGTATTTTGTTGGTGTTAGCTTCGGCCAAAGCTGCTTTCGGCTTGTTTGCTTCTTTCTCTCCCTTTCCCGGCCACCAATCCGGGTAACCAACTAGCTTGAAACACCCATCTCGAACATGCCCATCTCTACCACAAAAAGTGCAGTGTCCCGTTTTATTGCTAGCGCCTACCTTGTCGGTCTTTTGCCAAGTCTTCTTATGGTTTTGATTGTCACGACCCACTTGCTGTGCTTGGAACGCTGCCGCATCAGAAGTAGGTGGCGCTTTCTTTCCAGTAGCAATATTCCGCTGCTGCTCATCCTCGGCTACCAGGTGATACGTCTTCCAAGGCTAGGTGTTGGTTTCGTGGCAAGTATTTGGGTTCTCATGACAGAGAACTCGGTATCAAGTCCCATCAAAAACTCATAGAGTCTTTCTTTTTCTTTGAGTTCCGTGATTCTTTTTCCGACATTACATTTACATCCACCACATTCACACCGTGGCGTCGGTAGAACCAAATCAATTTCATCCCATATGCTTCTTAATCTGGTAAAATATGCTGAAACAGACGTACCTTCTTGACGAGTCTGCGTGACTGATCGTTTTAGTTCGTATGCTCTTGGAGCACTTTCTTTTCCAAATCTCTCATGCAAATCATTCCAGATTTCAAGTGCTGTATTTGCGTATTTTACGCTGYTTCGTATCTCTTTCTCCATAGCAGTGGTTAGCCATCCCTTAATCATGGCGTCACRCCGCATCCAGTACATGTATYTGTGATCGGTTTTGTCGGGTTTAATGAGGGACCCATCAACAAAACCAATCTTGTTCTTGGCGAAAAGAAAATTGGTCATCTCTTGGCTCCAATCATTGAAGTTGTTATCGGTAAGACATTCGTTTACCTGGAGTTGTTTTGGATAGTCGGAAGGGTGCAGATAGTATGGAGAATTGGTGTCGATGGCTTCTCCATTGGTTTTGGAGCTTTCCGAATCGCCACCGGCCATGAGAATTTTGCTGTTAATGATCTTAATTGTGTCGAATCCGCTCTGATACCATGAAGAATTTGGTAATCAGAGAGATAAACTTTCTCTCTATTTTCTTATTATTAAAAATTCCAATCGATCAAAGGATATATATACTAGTATAAGGCAAGMTAGAAACTAGGAAAGCAAAACAAACATATCTAGAAGAAAAGAAAAGATAAGAAAGAAAATAAAACTCTATCTTTGCTAAAAATACGATCGGATATCTTCAATATAATGGGTAGGGTTAACATGGAAGAAACAAATAGAAGTAGTTGCCAACTTAAAATAAAACTTTAGTCTTCCTTTTTAGTTAACCACAAGTTCACAATAATCCCCAAAATCCTGAAAATTAGACACAAAAAATCTCTACTTGTCTTGCACAATGCATGCATATATAAACATCACAAAATAATCAGAAGGTATGACCATATTGACTTATCATTTCAATCACCATCTACTTGGATGAAATCACTTCATGTACAATGTTTATAGGAAATGACTAAAAAGAATCCAGATTACCAGATATCAATCAGTATGTGGTCCTCAAAACCACTTCAGATATAAAACTGTAGCTATATGAACATTTATGATGACAGAAATTTGCATTTTCTTTCTTTTGGTATCACATCTATTTGGTCATTTGTTTTGTTTTTCACAACCACCACCATTTGGGCTTCATGCCATTTTTGTCGCATAAAAGGAAAAACTTCCATAACGATGATCACTGGTTGGAGCGTTTCAAGTAGACCACACACGCGATGCCTGCAATAACTGCTGCACTCGCCAACATCCCAGTTTGGAGATGGCTCGATTTTGAGATAGTATCTACTGTTTGCTCTTCTATAGCCATCAATGGCTGTGATTCTCTTTTCCGCTCGCTAAAATCAGAGTAATCTAAATGCAATCTCAATACCTAAAAACGGATGCAAAATAATTATTAGCAAGAAACAAATGTAATTTTTTGAAATAAACCCATGAAAATTGTCAAACATTTTTCTTTTAGGAAATTTCAAAGTGAAAATTACCTATACATTCATTATCATAGGTACATACAAGTAATAGTACTGGTTTCCATCCAAAACTTTTTCCTTTATTAGTCCTACTATAATGGTATTGTTAAATACGTCCATTTTGACTTGTGCCATTCTGTTATTTATCAGATCAAAGCCATGATTAAGAGTAACCAACTAGATCACATTCTAAGAATATACCCAATAATGTCACAAACGAACCAATTTAAAAAAAATGTGGGGTAATATTTACCTTTTGTCCCGCCGACCTCGCATGGTTAACGGCACTAACCAGATCATTGTCTGTACTAAGCAAAACCCGATCGCCCTCATCATCTTCGTACTATGATGATAAATACAAAACGTTAAATACAGATTGATAAAGAAATGAAAACGAAAATGGAAAAAAAATCTTGGATACTAGCAATCCCGTACCAAAAGTTGAGGGCAATTTTGATCAAGACTACTACCCATCCTTTGAGCAATAGCAGAAACTAGCTCGCCCAAATTTTCTGTGCCTGGAACATTAGAAAATGGTCAAATTCAACTTCGGGTAAATCAAAGGTTCAATGCATCAAAATGTAACTAAGGTCTCGATTCTTCCTATTTTGTACGTATTTTACTTAATAACCAGGTTTTCAGCCTAAGTGGCATCGGTTGATTTTGATGCATCATCTTTCCATGTAATCAAGAATCACAATATAACATGACAATTTGACATCCACATTATCAATAGTTACAAGATCTAACAGTTACCGATCAAATTAGGTATGAAGTGAGAAGAATTGAATGTTTCTTACACTGATTGAGAAATTTATCATTACAATAAATAGGAACTAACACAAAAATTTAGTTGCATTTTGGCATAACCAAATTGAGATAGTAACATTTCAAAAGGTTAATAATAACAAGGCTAAAAACAGGGTCTAAGAGCTTCAATGAGACCATGAAAAACGTTCCTTGTTATTATTATTATTTATGAAATATTGTGCTGTTTGGGATTAGTTTTACATAATCGAGAGTAGACCAAGCAAAAAATACCTGTGCCCAACCCAACCGCTGTACCAAAAAATCACAAGTAGCTTGTGATAAATTTGAATACCCAAACCTCATGTGTACATTAGTAATTTACCCACCTTCATATGAAAAGATCATGGAGTTCACTTTAAATGAAAAAAAATTATATTTTCTTTCTGTAACAAAAATATACCTCATACAAGTCTTGACCCACTTTTACCTTTATTAGCACAAAAGAGGCTTGAGTAACAAACTTTAGGAACAACACATTCCAGGTGATTAGGTCATCTCATTTTTAGGCTTTGGAAATGCACAGGGTACAAGAGGAGACTTGTACCACAAGGATAAAGGTCAGTCAGGATTGATATTCGGAAGTAATGAATAGAGATTTCTTAAAAAGTGTGGTCCTTAGATACCAATCATGCCAAGATGCCATTCATGTTTTGAAACCCTAAGGGGGCGTCTGATTTGATGGAATGATTTTGAGGGATCTGGATTTCATAGAAGGATTTGGATTTGAAAAGATTTAGAATCTACGGTCTGTTTCTTTTGTAGGATATTGGAATGGAATTGATTTTCATTCTTTATAAATACTTAATAAAAAAAACATAAAAATTATAAAAATAATTAAATTACCTTTAATTTAATTGATTATTAACAAACAAGTGTTTTAAACATATTTTAAAACATTATTATACACATATCCTACGAAATCCCGTGAAATACCAAGGATTGCAAAATTCTATCTTATGGGATTTCAAATCCAGGAAATCCTTCAAACCAAACATCGGATTGTGAATGGATTTCAATTCCAAGATCCCTCCAAATCCAATCCAATCCAATCCTACAAACCAAACGGGACCTAAGGGTGTTCACCTCTTTATGTTTAACTTTGGGTTTCCACCATTTATAATTTTGGTTTCATTATTGTCACATATAACTTGGGTTTCACCAAGCTGTAGTATCCCTATCTACGTATGATAAAAGAAAAGATGGGCAATCTATGTTTTCAGAGCTATTGCCCCAATCAAAAAAGTATTTTTGTCATAGGCTCTGTTCCTAGACAGAAATATAGTGAAATCACCTTTCCTATTCTCTCCCCCGACTCCGCTACAAAGAAAGAGCTTCACTTCTTAAAATATAAAGAGAGTCTCTATCCCAGTACTGCAGATCAAAGTCGTAAATTTCTGCATTAATTGCTTAGAACACCATACAGAACTTGTGGGGTTCCAACTCAAATCCAACGGGCTATAATGGATGACATCTATAACTATAAATTGTACTTCACTTATTTGGGATAACCAGTCTCATGCCCGCTCACATGTAAGCCACCCCAAGGAATTACACATGTACATATCATTCAAACTCTACACGTGCGAACTTACTTAACTTTCCTCTAATATCAAACTAAACCTTTGGGTTTCGAACTCGAAAAGAAATCAACTAAAAGTGAAGGTGACACAGGATCCAATATATTCATCACATAAGTTGTATGAACACCCTCAAACATTTTAAATAAAGATGCCGGCTTAAGTGCAAGAAACACCAGACAGGTAGCAGCATAAAAAAAATGCATTTGTTGTACGGAAGGGAACAAATTAGCTAGACGGATCTGGGCTTGTACATGTTGGGAACTATAAAACTCACCAAAATTAAATCTGTGTACACGGCCCCTTAAGTCTTCAAATTTGAAGGCAAATAAATTCCCAAGACCAAGAGATGGATATGACCTCCCTCCTTCCAAAGCATCAGATGGCATAATTATGGACGTAGACATTTCACTGTACAAACACATTTGGACACTAGTTTCAATAGTGAATTCTAAGCATGCTCACAGGAAAACAGTAATTATAAAACACAGGGATAACCTGTGACTATCATCATAATCATCTGGTGGTTCTAGGTTGAGAGCTGAATCCCAGAACTTCTGCATCATCGTGTTTGCCACATCAGCACCTGAATCATTTTCAGCCTGGAAAAGGATAAACAACCTTAGACTCTCCATGTACCAAAACATCATATAAATAATCTTAATGCTAACTGATACATCAATCTCCCTACGTACACCCCAACTACGATAGCAACTTAGATGACCCACTCATGCAGACAAATATGACCCACTCAAAAGGCTATCTGAACCATAGTGAAGCAAAGACGATTAAGTATACTTACTTTAGGAGGAACAAAGGGTAGTTCGGTCTTTTTCTATGAGTTAGTGGTGTGTCCATTATCCCTTAGTCAATTAGGGATCCGTGTCATTGTAACAGATCGTACTAAGTGTGGGAGTGTTAAGTAGAGAAAGGGGTGGCTTGGAATATTCATTCTTTTAATTTGTAATTAAATTCTGGGAGAGCATTTCCATCTCAAAAGGAAATAAATGATACCAAGAGCCGACTGACGAGTTCACTGGGTAAATTCTTGGTCAAATTACATCAATTGGTATAAGAGCCAAGTTCTTGGGAGGATGACGAGATCGATTACATCTAGAATGGATGAAATTGAGGCCAGATTTGTGTCGGTGGAAGAGAATTACAACATTTCTCAGCAATTGAATACCCTAAATTCGATTGCAAGAGGAGACCAGACGAGCAAACGGAGAGGAAACTTCGGTGGATGGAGGCGACCACGTCACAAAGACCGACCACCGGAGCATGGTCGTTTCTGGTAATCAAGGGGAGACGATAAGAAATACCGGTGCTTAGCAGCACTGATCCCGATTCATGGATCGTAAGAGCAGAAAGGTATTTTTCTTTGAATCGATTAAGTAATGAAGGAAAAATAGAGGGCAATCACACGTTGAGAGGCAATGCACTTATATGGCATCAGTGGGATGATACACAGAGGCCAATCACACGTTGGGAGGAGCTGAAAGCATTATTGACGGTGGGAGAAGGAAGTCTCTGTGAACAGAGCTGTTAAGCAAACAACGACAGTGCTGGAGTATAAGCGCAGATTTGTAACCATGGCGGCACCACTCGAAGGAATTTTGGAAGAAGTTTATGTGAGTCAATTCGTTAAAGGTCTGCTATTGGAAATTCGAGCAGATGTAAGATTACTGTCACCAACGGGATTAAATAACGAAATAGATGCAGCGTGCATGGTAGGAAGAACGAAATAAGGCTGTAAATAGATTTAAGCCCTACAAAAGTGAATATGTTTGTTAAAAAACAGGAGACATGAATCTGGAAGACAGAGGTGAAATTGAAACCATCCGCCAACAAAGGAGGTGCAGAATTCAGAAAGCTCACGGATAAAGAATTACAGTTAAGAAGAGCCAAGGGTTATGTTATCATTGTCGATGAAAAACACTCCCTGGGACACCATTGTAAGATGAAGGAACTCAGTGTCTTGGTGGTGCAAGAAGAGGAGGTCTTGATGAAGTAATGGCAGGTGAATTAGTAGAAGGATCAAAAACTGCTAATTCATACAGGGCCATTGAACCGGCCCAACCAGCCCAAACCAATAGGATGCCCCAATGCTTTACAAAATTTTGAAGGCAGTGAAGACCATACATAATTGACTAACAGTTGGACGTAACAGCGTCTCTGAATTCTGTTGGCTTTGTTACACCAAAAACATAGAAATTGGAAGGGATGGTGGAAGATTAGAAGGTGGTAAAATTGATCGACAGTGGAGCGTCACACAGTTTCATATCCTCGACTTTGGTAATATTGATTGACAGTTTGTGTCAGTTTTTTAGGATGATATATTGGTTTACGGTAAATCTGAAGCTGAGCATTGTGAACATTTGAGGCAAACATTAGAGGTATTGAAATCACATCACCTTTATGCTAACAAAAAGAAATGTGAATTTGGAATGCAACAAGTGGGGTAGCTAGGCCATATCATTTCAGGAGAAGAGGTAGCAATGGACAAGTCAAAGGTGGATTCTATGCTACAATGGTCAATACCGAAAAATATCACCCAGTTGCATGGTTTTCTTGGTTTAACCGGTTATTACTGGAAATTTGTGGTGGGATATGGCCAAATTGCTCAACCTGAGACAGATTTGTTGAAGAAGGGTAATGTAGAATGGAACGGGACTGCCCAAGCGGCTTTTGGAAGGTTGAAGAAAGCTTCGAAGCACCAATATTAACATTACCCAATTTTGATCAACCATTTGTCATCAAAACAGATGCCTCGAGAGGAGGTTTAGGAGCGGTGCTGATGCAAGGGGCAGACCTATGGCTTTTTACAGACAAACTTTGGGGATAAAACATAGACAAAAAGCTATCTAGAAAAAGAATTAATGGCGATCGTTTCTGCGGTGACACGATGGAGGGCATACTTGTTAGGAAGGAAGTTTATCGCCCGGAACAGACTAACAAAGTCTGAAGCACTTGCTTGAACAACGAGTCATAGATCATCAGTATTAGAAGTGGATGACAGAACTGTTGGGTTATGACTTTGACATTGTGTACAAGGTGGGCAAACATAATCTTGCAGCGGATGCTTTGTCCATAATGGAGGTTGAATGTGCAGTCATGGGTGGCCCACAATGGAGGCAATGGGATGTACTTACAGACAAGATTCGAAAGAATGCGATGTTAGGCAAAATTTTGTCCGAACTTGAGGAGGGAAGTACCGTGCATATAGGGTTCGAGCTACGGCAATCCTTATTGTGGTACAAAGGCAGATTGGTGTTCGAGTCATCATCCATTCTCAAGACGTTATTGGAGAAATTTCATGCTTCTCTGGTTGGCGGCCATGCGGGTATTGGATGAACATTTCAATGGCTAGCCACTGAATTATTATATTATGGAAGGTTGTGGAATTTGCCAACGGAACAAAATTTTAGGAGGATCTCCTGCTGGGCTGTTACTATGGATTTTATCGAGGGGTTACTGAAATGGTTAAGATGGATACGATCATGGTGATGGTGGATCGGTTGAGTAAATGTGCTCCTTTTGTTGCTTGAAAACACCCATTTGATGCTCATGGAGTGGCTGCTGTTTTCGCAAAGGAAATTATAGAACTCCATGGTGTACCGCAAGTAATTGTTTCGGATCGAGACAAGATTTTTTTTTCGTCGTTTTTGGAAGGAAGTGTATGCGTTGTCAGGAACCAAGCTAGCATATTCAACGGCCTATCATCCTCAAACGAATGGCCAATCAGAAGTTGTAAATCGTTGTGTAAAGCAATATTTGAGGTGTTCTGTTTTGGAACACCCTAAGAAATGGAAGCAATGGTTGGGATGGGCCAAATACTCCTATAATATAGCCTTCCATCAATCGTTGCAATGTTCCCCTTTTCAAGTGCTGTATGGGAGAGAACCTCCCAACAATCCTGAGGTACCGTGAAGGGTGGCGAGCTTACAGAGAGAGAGATGTGTTCCTTGATGATTTGAGAGTACAATTGTTGAAAGCCCAGCAGCGTATAAAGACCAAGCAGATAGAAACAAAACAGAGAGGGAATTCACAGAGGGTGACTGGGTGTTTTTGAAATTACAGCCGTATAGACAATGATCGCTATGAACACAAGCCAATCAGAAACTTTCTGCTCGATTCTATGGTCCATTCGAAGTGACGGAAAGGGTGGGCAAAGTAGCATACGGATTGAATTTGCCACCTTCAGCAAATATTCATTCAGTTTTTCATGTTTCTCAGCTTAGGCCCGTGTTGGGTGAAGGTCTATCGGCCGGAGAACTTCCTTTTCAATTGACGGAAGGAGAGTTGATAGTGGCACCGAAATCCTTGCTGAATTGTAGAATTAATGCTGGAGAATAACTGGAAGTGTTGATCAAGTGGCAAGGGCTTCCAACATTTGAATCATCATGGGAAGATTATCAACTGGTACACCAAAGTTTTCCCGATTTTCACCTTCAGGACAAGCTGCAGCTACTGCAGGCAGGTTTTGATGCAAAGACGATTAAGTATACTTACCCTAGGAGGAACAAAGGGTAGTTCAGTCTCTTTTATGAGTTAGTGGTGTGTCTATTATCCCTTAGTCAGTTAGGGATCCGTTCTTTGTAACAGATCGTAGTAAGTGTGAGAGTGTTAAGTAGAGAAAGGGGTGTCTGGAATATTCATTCTGTCAATTTGTAATTGACTTCTGGGAGAGCATTTCCCTCTTGAAAGGATATAAATGATACCAACGGCCGACTGACGCCGACTGACGATTTCACTGGTGTAAATTCTTGATCCAATTATATCACATAGTTTTACAAGTTTGGGCTTTATGGGTTCATACAGAAGTAAAAGTGTTGAATGGATGAACAATGACTAAAAAGCAAGTACCATAACAGATCATAAAGGCCAAGTAAAACCAAATCAAACAAAACAAATCCATTATATTGTGCTCGGAAACAGGGTCTAGGTAACCCTAAAGGGTAGAGTGGCTGTTTCCTCGAGGACCCCAGCTTATTGAGATGCCAAAAGTAGATGCAGACATTCCAAGATTGTTGTTGTGCAATTCCTCTAATCAGCTTGCTGCTGTCCGTGACAAACCTTCACACGTCATCAGAAAGGAATCTATCTGCCTAGCTTTTATACCCTTTAATATCCATGTTTCTAGGTTTTTATTTTGCCGGTGTTTGAGGTAAATCTTCAAAAGTAAACGCTTAATGCTATCAAGAGATATATGTTGTTGTGCTCAAAATTTTCAAACAGCTTCAATATTTCATAATTTATATTTTTCATGCATATTTGGTTTTCAAAGTTCTACTTTAGCCCCTATGTCTCTTATCCCTAGGAGGTCTTCCTCCACTAGCAGGTTTTTTTGAAATGCGGTATTTTTATCTATTATTTTGGAGATTTATAATTCTTCCGTTTTTGGATGGAATGTCAGTCATAAATGTACTTTTTATGATAAATTGACAAGAAATTTTTTAGTTTGGCAACTTCAAAATCTCCAATTGTAATACATGCTCATGGTTATTGATATTTTTGCATGAACCAAAATAACTTCTATCAAATTTTAAGGTAAAAAGGTATTTCGTCTGGGTATCTATAAATCGATTGTGTACTCCCTATGGGTGCGTTTGGCACACTGAACAAGGGATTACTGTTCCATATTTGGCATGACTTTAATATGGAACGGGCAGGAACAAAGTGGAACAAGCTTATGTTTTATCAAGATGACTTCAAAATAAAACTTAATTTTCTTCTAAAACATCAAACATGCCTTCCTGTTTATATTTTATTCATTTTTTAAATTTTATTTATTGTATTTTATGCTGCTCTATAAACTTTCACTTTATTTGTCCTCAAAATATTATTTTTGTACGGTTTCTACATTTTAATTAATTTTTGTAATTTATTAAATATAGAGAAGGTATAAAATAGAAACTGGAAACAACATAAACTTTTTACTTTGGTTCATTTTAATTGTTTTGGCTAACACTTTCTAATGATGTATTTTGTTATAAACAATATTTATTTTATTATAATTCAATTTATTACATAATTGAGCAAAATATATAAACAAGTCATCAGGGTAAATTGGTCATTTTATATATTAATATATGTTTATTTCAAATAAGTTTTCTTGGAGAGCAAGATTTAGTTTTCTTGGATCAATATATTAATATATGTTTATTTCAAATTAGTGTCTTTGGAGAGATCATTGGGTCAAATTAATCCAATATCTTAGATAAACCAAAAGGGTTTTTAGGTATTGATTTTCGTCTGTAACCTAATTACAATAGGTCTCTATATATAGAGATACTAATTACAGAGGAGTGTCCTCTACATTATACTAATTACACTTGAGTACATTCAGTCTAATGCGCCCCCACAAGTTAAGGACGGGTAACGACTTGTAGCTTGGATCATAAGAATAGAAATCTAGGAGTCGGCAAACACTTCGTGGCAATCTGCTCTTTTGTGGAAATGAATTGTACACGAAGGTCTCCTTGAGCAACCTTTTCTCTGACAAAATGAAAATCAACTTCCACGTGCCTTGTTCGTGCATGAAAGACCAGGTTGGCTGATAGATAGGTTGCACCTAGATTGTCACACCATAGGATAGGAGCTGATGGGGCACGAGCACCAAATTCACGAAGGAGAGCTTGAAGCCAGGTAAGTTCAGCTACAATATCAACCAGAGCTTTGTATTCTAACTCAGTAGAGGATCGAGAAACAGAGCGTTGTTTACGAGTAGTCCCAGATACAAGGTTAGAACCCAAATAAATGGCAAATCCCCCTGTGGGACGATCATCTAGACACCCATCCCAATCAACATCGGAGAAGGCTTGGAGAGATGAAGGAGATGCCTGATAGATGAGTAAGCCACAGTCAACAGTGTCCCGTAGATACCGTAGAATCCGTTTGACAACAGACCAATGTGATTCAGTAAGGGCATGCATGAACTGAGACACTTTATTAACTGCAAAAGCGATATCTGGCCGAGAAAGAGTAACATATTGAAGAGCACCAATGACCTGTCTGTCTGTATTTAACTGGGTCAGAGAATGCAGGGTTGTCAGCTAAAGATAGCGGACTGGACGAGGTCGTGAGGGAAGGCACGGGCTTAGAGTCTGAGAGGATTGCTCGTTGTAAGAGCTCCAAAATGTACTTCTTTTGAGAAAGGATGATGTCTAGTCCTTGAGGGACGATCTCAATACCCAAGAAGTAGTTTAGAGGGCCTAGATCCTTTATCGCGAAAGCTGAGCCCAGTTGTTGAATGAAAGGTTGATAGCAGCAATATAGTTTCCGTGATGATGATGTCATCAACATACACTATGATGTGTAAAAGAGTGCCAGCATGACTGGAAATAAACAGCGAAGGATCAGTCTTGGTGCCTAGAAAGCCATGGGTATGAAGAGCCTTTGAAAAGCGGTGAAACCAAGCCCATAGGGCAGACTTGAGGCCGTAAATGGACTTGTGGAGTAGACAAGCATGATTTGATCGTTGTGGGTCAGTAAAGCCTGGAGGTTGCTTCATATAGACTGTTTCAGTAAGGTGGCTATGAAGAAAAACATTTTGAATATCAAGTTGCCTGAGCAACCATTTCTGAGAAACCGCATACGATAAAACAACCATGATGGTAGTGGTCTTTACTCTTTACAACAGGACTGAAGGTTTCGTGAAAATTAATGCCATGTTGCCGAAAACCTTTTGCGACGAGTCTCGCTTTGTAACGAGTGATGGCACCTGTCTTGTCCCGTTCTTTCCTGTAAACCCACTTACAATCAACAACATTAGTATCATGAGCACGAGGAACTAGAGATCACCTGTCGTTTTTAACAAGGGCGGAGTACTCCTCGACCATAGCTTTACGCCACTCAGGAGATTTGTTGGCAATGGTAAACGAGATTGGCTCAATAGGTGTAGCGGAAGTGGTGGTGGTATGATTAGCAGGGATTGAAGGGAACTTGTTGTTTAGGGTCCAGCCAGACGGGAGGACGTTGTCTAGGAGGAGGAGGCAGAGGCGGTGGTGGTAATGGAGATGAAGAAATGGATGATAATGGAGATGAACCACTGGTATCTGGATCATGGTGTAAAGGGGAAGTGGATTCAGGAGAAGACCTACAGATGGGCGAGAAAGTATGTGGTGAACTGGGCGGATCAAGTATTACAGGAGATGGAACGACACGTGGAGTATTGTTAGTTACCATGTGGGGTGATATTGAGGAGGTATAGGGACATCATGATGTAGGTGAGGAAGTGGGGACAGTAGGAATAGCAAAGGGGAAGTGGTCTTCATTGAAGTGAACATGACGAGCAATGTATAAACGCTCGGTAGACGGGTCAAGGCAACGATAGCCATGATGGAAAGGACTATAGCCAAGAAAGACTCAAGGGGTCGAGCAAAAGTCTATTTTGTGATGGTTGTACGTCGAAGGTGAAGAAAGCATTGACAATCGAAGACCCGAAGAAAGGAGTAATCCGAAGATCATTTGAAGAGATGTTCGATTTTTGTTTGTTGTGATTCGTGAAGGCATGTAATTGATTAAATATACAGCTATATTGAAGGCGTAATGCCAGAAATGTTGAGGAACACTGGATTAAGCAAGCAGAGTGAGACCAATTTCAACAACATGGCGATTGCGTCGTTCCACGAAGCCGTTTTGCTCACTAGCGTGTGGACATGAACGGCGATGAAGAATGTCAAGGATGATAAGAAGGAAGATAGATATCAGAATCCACCACCCCAATCAGTTTGAACGTTTTTGGCCTTTGAAGTAAATTGTCTTTCGACCATGGTAAGAAAACCTTTGAAGGTGTTGTAGACATCTGATTTTTGGGCCAATGGATTGATCCACATATAACGAGAATGATGATCAACATATCGCATAAAGTAACGATGACCTTTAAAAGATAGAATAGGTGAAGGACCGCAAACATCACAATAAACCAAATCTAAAATTTTATTACTTCAAAAGGATGAAACAAGTAATGAATGTTTTGAAGATTTGCCCATTTGACAAGATGTACAAAAAGGTAACATCTTATTTATAGTAGGAATAGGAAATCTAGAAAGCATAAAATGAAAGACGTTGATGTAGACGACCGAGCCGCCTATGCCAAATGGTAGAGGATGCACGATCAGCAGCAAAAACGATTTTATTGATAGACTTGAGTTGGGGTAGACGAACAGAGTATAGACTATTCTTACTGGGCAGTAAGCAGGGTAGTGTTGTAGACTTGTCCTTCACGACAAAAAAAGTGGAGTGAAATTCAAAGAAAACATTGTTATCTAAACAATAATTTCTGGACAAAAAGAATATTTTTGGTGATTTCTGGTACGTGAAGAATATTATTCGATACACAAAAGGGTTTGTGTAGTGAGTAAATGGTTGAGGAGCCAATATGAAGTATAGGGTATCCCTTACCATTACCAACATGGAGAGCGTCACTACCATAGTAAGCTTTAGAGTTATCTATGCTTGCTAAATTAGGCGTAACATGACTGTTCACTTCTGTGTCAAGGAACCATGAAGTTGATTCAGTAGATGGGGAGGTCGAATGGTGGATGGATCACGATTAGGATACTGTGATGGGAGGTGTCCAATACCACAGCGGTTACAAGTTCTGTATACTGTGTTTTGATTGGATGCCCAGCTAAATTGGCGACCATCGCCACGTCCAAGGCTGTTACCACGAGAAGTTCCACGACGATGATTATCACGGTTGTTGTGTGGCTGACAAGAACCATAGAAAGCTTGAGGGCATGAAGTTGCAGCAGACATCAACTGATAACCAAGGGTAGATGCAATGGAACTGATCTGAACCGCAAGTTGTTGATGATGATAGGCAGAAGGTTGTGACAAACCAGAATTGCCGATTATAGCTGCAAAAGCCTAAGAAACAGAAGTAGAGGCTTGAGTTTTCCCAAGCATGTAGTCATGGTCACTGAGAAGGGCATGAAGTTCATTGAAGGCAATCGGGAATTGACGTGCGGTGATGGTAGATTTAAGACCGTTGTATTCTTCATGGAGACTAGAAACTACAAAGCATAACGAGATCTTTATCTTTGACAGGTTCACCAATGGCAGCTAGAGCATCTGCATACTCCTGTGCACGATTGAGATAAGCCTATGGAGTTTCATTACCTTTCATCTGAATCTTGAGGTTGAGTTTTCAATGTATATTCTCTGGATGATGTGTGAGGGGCATTGGCTCGTTATAGGGCAAACCATCAATCACGATAAGTTTCATCATGGACATGTCGAAAAGAGGCTTCAGAGATGGAGATAATCAGCATGTCAATGTGAGCATCATTACAAATCCAAATCGGGAAATTAGGGTTATCTTTTGGATCAATGGCAGCCTGTGGATTAAAGGTGGTTGTGATTGATGGAGATGTTTGGATGGACAAGGTATTGATCCATCTATATATCCGAATAGGTTATTTGTGACAAGAAAAGGTTGGATCATTGTTTTCCAATAACCATAGTTTGTAGGAGTTAGGGTAAAAGCAAACTTGTGTGAATTGTGAGATTGTTTCTCCACTGTTGTGAAAGAGGCTATTAGAGTCATGATGTAGTAATGTACCTTAAAAGAAAATAAGATTGAATCTGAAAATTAGGGTTCCAGAAGCAGCGGCAGCGGCGGCGGTGGCGGCAGCAGCGGACGGCAAATTAATAGCAGGGTTTTGATCGATTTTTGGTATGGGGATCGCCTGTAATGGCGATTCTAATGGTTGTATTGGTTTGTAAAGATCAGCCTTGTAGTGGCGTGACCAAGAGGGCAGGTAGGGTTTTTGGTAACTTGGCTCTGATACCAAGATAAACCAGACGGGTTTTTGTGTATTGATTTTCGTGTGTAACCTAATTACAATAGGTCTCTATCTATAGAGATATTAATTACATAGGAGAGCCCTCTACATTATACTAATTACACTCAAGTACATTCAGTCTAATAATCTTCAAACCAAGACCTGCTTTGATATGTCCCATAGTTTACCCAGATCAACCCGCTTATTTGACCCATTACAGAATCTGCTTCAACCTGCCACGTCTAGTACTCATGTTCATCAAACTACCATTTTTCGTGTAAAATATCCAATATCTCTTGACAAAGTGCAAGAGTTTCAAGCACCTACAGAACTAACCAAGGTAGAGTACAAGTCTAGATGATGAGAAAAAGGCATGGTCTTGATGGTTATAGATAATAAGATGATTAACGAGTTTTAAACAAAAATATATAACAATGCCCAGAGAAGTGTCAAGGTTAAAGATTCTGGTTGAGGATAAAACCAAACCAAACCAAACTAACCTAGTAAAATCCCACATAGAGGTAGGGTCAAGGGTGTAGGATGTACGCAGACCTTGCCTCTACTCCTGGGGGTAGAGAGGTTGTTCCCGCAAAGAACCCCCCAGGCTTGCAAACAAAAATAAAATAAACACGCAAGCAGGCTACAGGTGAGAAACTAAAAGAAGATTGTTTTGAGCCAACTGAAGCAGGAAAAGCATTGAGCTTGTCCACAGGCACACATAAGTTTATAAAGCCAGTAAACAAAAAGGCAAAACTGAACTTAAATAAGGAGATATATGGTGCTACTCGACTTAAAATACATACCTAAACTAGGGGTGTTCAAAAAAACCGCCGGACCGTTCAAACCGGCCGAACCAAGTCAAACCGGACCGTTTTTGGCGGTTTGAGCGGTCTGGCGGTCCGGTCTGGTTTGAAAAATAGCGAAAACCGGGCGGTCTGGTCGGTCTGCGGTTTAGACTTTTTTTTGGGCGGTTTGGACCAACCCGACCGCCATATGTATATATATATATATATATATATATATTTATTTTAGTATTATAATTATTAAGCCCAATTAAATGCTCAACTTTAATTTATACCTTATGGGCTATTAGCCCAAACATAAAGCCTTATCCAAAAAGATTTCTTAAATCCCCTAAATCTAAATCCCTAATTCGGTAATTCCTAATCCAGTAATCCACCTCTATTTCGGTATTTCACTATTTTCTAATCGTCGGAACGTCGCCTAATTCATCGAAATCGAACAAACTTGCCGACTTGCCGTTGCTGCTTGCTGGATTGGAAAGTAGAAACGACAGAGAGTCTAGCTGCCGTTGCCGACTTGTCGTCTGCCCTAGTCTAGTAGCTTGCCGTGGAAACGAAAGCGACGAAACAGAAGTCTAAATCCCTTAAGAACATATTTGTAAAMGAAAGTGAAGAACATATTTAAAGYCYATTAAAGRCMCAAACCGCCTAAACCGGTCAGACCAGACCGCCTTTTCGTGGTCTGGTTTGACCGGTCTGGGCACTTGGTTTCAAACCGCTCGGTCTGGAAATTTCACAAACCGCCATTACGGTTTGGTTTGTGGTCTGAGGGCTTAAACCGCCCAAACCGGACCGCGAACACCCCTAACCTAAACTGGCAATGATTCCTAATGAATTGATTACATCGAACAAATAAAGACACTAGAACCAAAAGGGCGTAACAGATAGGTACAGATTAGATGTGATCATATCCATATCCAAATCCACTAACATTATATATAAAGATATCCTTTTCATGGGATACTGGTCCATAAAGATATTGTATACATTTACAGGTTACTAAATATGAGAATTAGATGACAATATATTGATAAAAGAACATTTATACAATGAGCATTTATATTTTTTGCTTAATTTTCAAAAGTAAGGTTTCCATATCTATATCAGCTTGTAGAGGTAATGGATACAAATTATGACATATATGCCAGATTTTCATATATCCCTTTACGACTACTATCTTCTTTCCCTAGCCTAATGCTATGTGATTATAGATTAATATGATATTACAGTACACAAAATAAAGCAGCAAATAGTAAACAGATATAACAACTTTACAATTACCATTGAGATAGCTGCATGAGTTATCTGCAGGACATCCACACATGCCACAATGCTTCCATCTGCGGAAAAAAAGATAAGAAGATGAAGCAAATTGATAACTATTCTGCTAGTTAGAAGGTAAAGCTAACCTTTGTCTACAACCGGAAGATGTAAGAATTTTCCATCATGCATTATATGCAATGCTTCAAGGATTGTTGTGTCCACTGTTGCAAATTCAGGATTTGGTGTCATGACCTTAAGAAAGAACAGATGTCATTTAGATCATATACGGTCATGGAAAATGTCAGAAAGCATTTCATGTCATTATGTCACTGAAATATATGTGATATGATTCAGCAAAATTGTAGATTACTATCGTTATCAAGCAGAAACTTGGGGCTCTTCACTCTTCAGAATTGTAGATCCATTTAGGTCTAATTAGACACATTCTGACTCACTTAGTCCCATTATGACCCATTTAAACTCGTTAAGGAGAATAAGACCCATTTAAACTCGTTAAGGAGAATAAGACCCATTATAGCCACAAATACCAAAACGATCCATTAAGGACCTCAAAGACTCGTTATACCTCAATTAGATCAATTTATGTCTAATTAGGCATATCATGACCCACTTAGTCCTACTATGATCCATTTAGACACATTAAAGAGAATAAGACACATTTTACCCATTTATTCCAAAATGACGCATTAAGGACCACTAGACATCTCAATTAGATCTATTTAGGTCTAATTAGACACATTATAACCTACTTGCACTTGTTATGTCTCTTTAGACTCGTTAAGAAAAATATGGCACTTTTAGGACCCCAAAGACCCATTAAACCTCAATTAGATCCATTTTGGTCTATTAGTCCCATTATGACCACTTAGACTCGTTAAACCCATTATAGCCACAAATACCAAAATGAGCCATTAAGGACCATTAATACTCGTTATAACTCAATTAGATCCATTTAGGTTTACTTAGACACATTATGACCCACTTAGGGGTCGTTTACCAAACACTTACCCGGGTAAGCGCTTACCAAGTCATATTACCTCACCGGATGAATATGGTAAGGACTATAAATCTTACCCGGTAAGCGCGAGACAAGGACCATGAGTCTTACCCGGTAAGCGCGAGACAAGGACCATGAGTCTTACCCGGTAAGTGAGGGCGACGACTCTTACCACGGTAAGCGCTTGCCGCTTACCGGATGAATTGTTGCATATAATGTCGTTTTGATGGACTAAAATCTTACCCGGTAAGTAACTAATAGTGTTAAATTTTACCGGTAAGCACTTATTGGGTAAGCATTTGGTAAACGGCCCCTGAGACTTTTTAAGTAAATAAGACCCACTATAGCCATAAATACCAAAACGAGTCATTAAGGACCACTAAGACCCGTTACACCTCAATTAGATCTATATAGGTCTAATTTGACACATTATAACCCAGTTAGTCCCATTTAGACTCATTAAGGAGAATAAGACCCATTATAGCAAAAAAAATTACCAAAACCAGCCATTAAGGACAAGTAAGACTCGTTATACCTCATGTAGATCCATTTATGTCTAATTAGACACATTACGACCCACTTAGTCATAT
Organism: Cynara cardunculus var. scolymus; assembly: GCF_001531365.2. Lineage (NCBI taxonomy): Eukaryota > Viridiplantae > Streptophyta > Magnoliopsida > Asterales > Asteraceae > Cynara > Cynara cardunculus. The sequence continues at coordinate 19,467,121 of NC_037538.1, forward strand.
GACCCATTAAAGAGGATAACACATTATACACAATTACTCCTTAATGACCCATTAAGAACAACCAAGACTCATTATATACTTAGGTCTAATAGACACATTATAACCTACTTGCATTTATTATGTCTCTTTAGACCCGTTAAAAAGAATAGGACCCTTTTAGGACCTCTAAGACCCATTATACGTCAATTTGATCCATTTTGATCTTATTGGACACATTATGACCGACTTAGTCCCTTATGCCCCACTTAAAACAATTAACGAGAATAAGAACCATTATAGCCACAAATACCAAAACGAGATCTCAAGGACCACCATGACTCGTTATAACACATTTAGATCCATTTATGTCAAATTAGACCTTGGTTTAAAAATGCGCGCATTATGCGCTCTGATGCGTGATGCGCTCTGATGCGCTGGACAGAACGCATCAAMGAGKYTGWTGCGATGCGATTCCATGATGCGAACGCATCACCTACGCATCACACGATGCGTGCATCACTTAGGCATCAGCGCATCATGTATGTTGCGTTTTGGGCTCCCTTTTTAGTGTTTACTTAGGCTTTTTAGTTGGGCTTCTTAGTTATGTAAAATAGAACCTGAGTGACTGTTAGCGATAGAACTTGAGTGACTGACTGTTAGCGAGTAGCGAGTAGCGAAGCGACCTAATCGATAGAACTTAGAAGCCGACAGCAGTAGTCGATACTCGATAGTCAATACCAGCGGTCCAGCAGCAGCAGTAGTCTATTTGGGGAGTATTAGTTGGTCACTTGGTTGGTCATTTAGTTTAGGGATTA
>NC_037538.1:19468169-19488899 GCF_001531365.2 Cynara cardunculus var. scolymus
AACGCATCGGACCGCATCGCGCTTTTTAAAACCAAGAATTAGACACATTATGACCCACATAGTACTTCTATGACCCACTTAGACTTGTTAAGTAAATAAGACCCATTATAACCATAACTACCAAGACGAGCCACTAAGGACCACTAAGACCCGTTATACCACAATTAGATCCATATAGGTCTAATTTGACACATTATAACCCACTTAGTCCCATTATGAGCCATTTAGACTTGTTAAGGAGAATTAAGACACATTATACCAACTTACACTGTATGTGACCCTTTACCCTCGTTATGGAGAATAGGAAGCATTTAGGACCATTAAGACTCCTTATTCCTCAATTAGATCCATTTAGGTCTAATTTGACACATTCGACCTCACTTAGTCCCATTATAGCCCACTTACACTCGTTAAGGAGAATAAGACCCATTATAGCAAACAAATACCAAAACTAGCCATTAGTGGTCCTTAATGGGTCATTTTAGAGTAAGGGGGTGTTTACTTGCGGCTTAATGAGCTTAATGGTGTAATTGGCTTATTCGAACAGCTCTTTTAGGGTGTTTACTTACGGCTTATTCGCATAGAACGCGACTTAATCGCACAGATGAATATGTTGTGTTGTCCCCATTCAGCCAAAAAAAAAAAGGCATCCCTACCCTTATACTTGAGACACACCTCATTCCCTTCCAGATTACAAACACGCCTCCATCTCCATCTCCAAACTTCGTCTCGATCCTCACCATCTCCAAACTTCATCTCCTGCAAAAACCCTAGCCGATTTCAACCTTCATCTCCATCGTCATCGTTATTGTGGTTTTTGATTTCGACCTGCAACTTCATCTCCTGCAAGTGAACAACCCCTTTCATGATTGATACCATCTCCAACGTCACCATCTCCTTCATCATCGCTGTTGCTTCCTCATCGTTGCTTCTCTCCAAAATTGATAACCTAGGTTTTTGCTTCCTCATCCATGATTAAATCCAACGCCACCCTCGATTCCATTAACACCACCACTATCAAAATTTGGGTAAACTTTATTAGGTTTATAAACAATAAGTTATTTGAATAAATTTTAAAAATCGTGTAATTGGCATCTGTTATTTATGTTGAAATATTATATAATATTTAAGTAGTTTTTTTGTCATTTAAAAATATCAAATAATATTTATTTCATATTGAGGGTAAAACGGTCATTTATGTAATTCAGACAGTTGATTCAGGATAAAAAGTAAACAATAATACATTTTCATCCGGACAGAAAAATTTATCCATACAGGACTTAATTAAAAATTTGGTAAACAGCCCCTAAGTGGTCATACCCAGTGTAAGTGGATCTAATTGAGGAATAAGGAGTCTTAATGGTCCTAAATGGTTCCTATTCTCCATAACGAGTGTAAAGGGTCACATCCAGTCTAAGTGGGGTATAATGTTCTAATTGGACCTAAATTGATCTAATCGATGTAAAACAAGTCTACGTGGTCCTTGATGGGTCATTTTGCAATAAGTTGGTATAATGTGTCTTAATTCTCCTTAATCAGTCTAAATGGCTCATAATGGGACTAAATGGATTATAATGTGTCAAATTACACCTATATGGAACTAATGGTGGTATAACGGGTCTTAGTGGTCCTTAGTGGCTCGTTTTGGTAGTTATGGTTATAATGGGTCTTATTTGCTTAACAAGTCTAAGTGGGTCATAGAAGTACTATGTGAGTCATAATGTGTCTAATTTGACATAAATGGATCAGAGTGAGTTAAAACGAGTCATCGTGGTCCTTACTAGCTCGTTTTGGTATTTGTGGCTATAATGATTTTTATCCTCTTTAATTGTTTTAAGTGGGGCATAAGGGACTAAGTCGGTCATAATGTGTCCAATAAGACCAAAATGGATCAAATTGACGTATAATGGGTCTTAGGGGTCCTCAAAGGGTCCTAATCTTTTTAACGGGTCTAAAGAGACATAATAAGTGCAAGTAGGTTATAACTCACTTAGTCCCACTATAGCCCACTTAGACACGTTAAGAAAAATAAGACCCATTATAGACACATTTTAACTCACTTAGTCCCATTATAGCCCACTTAGACTCGTTAAGGAGAATAAGACCCATTTAGCGCAAAAAAAAAACCAAAACTAGACATTAGTGGTCCTTAATGGGTCATTTTAGAGTAAACGGGTATAATGTGCCTTATTCTCTTTAATATGTCTAAATGGGTCATAGTAGGACTAAGTGGGTCATAATGTGTCAAATTTGACCTAAATGCATCTAATTGACGTATAACGGGTCTTAGTAGTCCTAAATGGCTCGTTTTGATATTTGTGGCGGTAATGGGTCATAATGCGTCTAACTTGACCTAAATGAATCTAATTGATGTATAACGAGTCTTAGTGGACTTTAATGGCTCGTTTTAGTATATTGGCTATAATGTGTATAATTAGACCAGAATGGATATAATTGAGGTATAATCGGTCTTAGTGGTCTTAAATGGGTCATGTTCTCCTTAACGAGTCTAGGGCGTCATAACGAATGCAAGTAGGTTGTAATGTATCTAAATAGATCTAGTTGTTATATAACGAGTCTAGGTGGTCCTTGATGGGTCATTTTCGAGTAAGTTTATCCTCATTGATGTGTCTAAATTGGTCATAATAGGTCTAAGTGGGTCATAATATGTCTAGTTAGACCTAAGTGGATCATAATGACTTAGACCAAATTGGATGTAATTGATGTATAATGGGTCTAAGTGGTCCTAAAAGGGTCCTATTCTCTTTAACGAGACTAAAGCATCATTATGAGTGCAAGTAGGTTATAATTTATCAGCTACATAGATCTAATTAAGGTATAACGAGTCTAAGTAGTCCTTAATGGGTCATTTTGGAATATGTGGGTAAAATGTGTCTTATTGTCTTTGATGTGTCTAAATTGGTCATAATATGTCTAATTAGACAAGAATGGATTTAATTAAGGTATAATGGGTCATATTCTCCTTAATAAGTCTAAATGGGTCATAATGCGACTAAGTGAGTCATAATGTGTCTAATTAGACAAAATGGGATCTAATTGACGTATAATGAGTCTTAGTGGACCTAAAAGGGTCCTATCATCCTTAACAAGTCTAAGGCATCATAACGAGTGCAATTAGGTTATAATGTGTCTAATTAGAGCTAAATAGATCTAATTGAGGTATAACGAGTCTAAGTGGTCCTGAATCGGTCATTTTCGAGTAAGTTAATGTGTCTTATTCTCTTTGATGTTTCTAAATTGGTCATAATAGGACTAAGTGAGTGATAATATGTCAAATTAGACCTAAATGGATCTAACCAACGTTTGGAAGTAATAACTAATAAAATATCACAATGACAACGAATTAACCGCAAATGCACCTTTCTTTTATCAAATCTCAGGGACAAATTACAAAGAGCATAGAGAGCGGTCGGAAGATAATAACTGCCTTTCTTCTTCACTAGAACTATTTTGGTCATTTCTGATGATAAGGTTATCACACCTCGATCTAGCATCAAATTTACCAATGATGAACCAATGGGATACAACTTCTCCAATTCTTTACCTGAGTTCTTACCTACTCTTTATTGATTACATTCTCAGTTGTATGCACATCATCATCACTTTTGTTCCCTCTCATTAATAATGAAACTGATCTCACATGTCTTTCAAGTTGATCCACCAAAGTTGCTAAATATAATAGGTCTTAATGGCCCTAAATGACTCATTTAGATATTTTTGGCTATAATGGGTTTTTATTCCTTTCACAAGTCTAAGTGGGACATAATAGTACTAAGTGGGTCAAATGTGTCTAATTTGACCTACATGGATCTAATTTATGTATAAGGAGTCTTAGTGGTCTCTAATGGCTCATTTTAGTAGCTTGGCTAATTGAGGTATAATGGGTCTTAATGGTCCTAAATTGGTCATGTTCTCCTTAACGAGTCTAAGTGGGTTATAATGCGACTAAGTGAGTCATATAATGTGTCTAATTAGACAAAATGTGATCGAATTGAGGTATAATTGGTCTTAGTTGTCCTAAAATAGTCCTATTCTCCTTCACGAGTCTAAGGCATCATAACGAGTGCAATTAGGTTATAATGTGTCTAATTGGAGCTAAATCGATCTAATTGAGGTATAGCGAGTCTAAGTGGTCCTTAATTGGTCATTTTTGTAGTAAGTGGGTATAAAGTGTCTTATTCACTTCGATGTGTCTAATTGGTCATAATATGTCTAATTAGACCTAAGTATTTTGTTACATTTGTTGATGATTACTCTCGCACCACTTGGCTTTACTTTATGAAAAAATCGATCCGAGGTATTTACACATTTTTGTTCACTCTATGTTGAGATTAAAACTCAGTTTAAAGTCTCCATTCAAACTCTTCGTAGTGATAATGCAAAAGAATATTTGTCTCAAACATTTCAGTCATATATGATTCAAAATGGCATTCTTCATGAGTCTTCTTTTGTTGACACACCAACCCAAAATGGGGTTGCAGAACGAGAGAATCGTCATCTCCTGGAGGTGGCTCGGGCTCTATTATTTCACATGATTGTTCCTAAAGTCTTCTAGGCTGATGCGGTTGTCTTGGATGGTAAAAGTCCTTTCTCGGTTATGTTTCCTACAAAATCATTGTTTCCTATCAACCCAAAGATCTTTGGTGGTTCATGTTTTGTCCGCGATACCCGACCTCACATAACTAAGTTGGATCCAAAGTCTCTGAAATGCGTTACTCTCGACTTCAAAAAGGGTATAAGTGTTTTTCCCCTATGCTTAACCGATACATTGTATCACAAGACGTTACATTTGGGGGACAAACAGCAATTCAAGTTTGGGGGTGTGATAAGTGTTAATTAACCTTATTACATCATTTTCGTGATCATTTCATTTGTTTTATTTGCCTATTAGTGTCTTAATTGAGTCCTTTTATGTCATTTTATGTTATATATATATATATATATATTAGTAGTAGTATGTCATATCTAATGTTGTTTTTCCGTTTATGCAGATTTTTGACCAAGTCCTAGCAGTCCTGTAAGCATGTTGGCAACAGTCCTGTAGAAGCATGTTGGCAACAGTCCTGCAGCACCAGGCAATGGGTTGCACATTTTTCTCTGAGCCAAAATTTTTGGGCTGCACCCTTGGAGCTGCAGATTTTAAGGCCTTGGGCTTAGGTTAGCTTCCTCTATAAGCTTCCTTTTGTCTTATTAGTTAGTCTTCTTGTGTAAGCTCTATACTCCTTACAAATAGGAGTTAATTCTAAGCTAAAAACACATTTTAACCTTTGGGTTTTATAACCTCTCTAGTTTTTCTTAAGGTTTCGGTTTTCCGTGTTTACAAAACCGAATTTGTTGAAGAAAAATTGCTAGTTTGCTCTCAATTATTAATCCAAGTGCAAGTGTTCAAGCTTCATCTCATTTCTTTTCTTACTCTCGATTTTTAAAAGCTTTCCGATTTTCGTTAACAAGTTGGAATCAATTGATTACTGTTGCATCACATCGGATTTCATCCTTTGTGGCTCATGATTTATTTCCTTAGATAAAAATCTGTTTTCAAGTGTTTGCAAGTAATTTCTTACTTTTTAGTGACGAAACTTGTCTTGCAAGTTTCGTGACTTGGAGTGCAAGTTTCCTTAGCTTCCTTCTTTACAAGTCTTTATTTTTACTTTATGTCTTCTCTTTACTTTTCAGTATTTACTTTTTAACACTTTACTTTTCAGTATTTTAATTCTAGTCTTTTACTTTCCAGTACTTTAATTTTTTTTAGTATTTTAATTTCTGCTTTTTATTTTACTGCAATTTACTTTTCTGCAATTTAATTTCCAGCAATTTAAATTCGGTCATTTATATTTCTATACTATAAATTCCGGTATTTTAATTTATGCACTTCAATTTCTACAAGATGAAGGCTCAATTGTTTGAAAAAGTGGATGCTCATATAGGATCAAAGGGATACGGGTCAACTTGGGTGTTAGTTGTACTGCCTGGTATATGTTTGCGCCTACAATCCTCCTAACTTCAGTTATCCAATATTATTTACTTTTTTGCATCAGTTATTTATTTGTCAGTCTTTACATCCTTCGCAAGAAGAAACCGAGCGATGATGGGTTAAACGCCTTAGCTTAGGGTGTAAGGGGAAATTAAGACCTAAGCCGATGTGAAAGTATAGATGTGTCTTATTAGCATTATAGTCTAACTATTTATTTTAGGTGATTAATATTTCATTGAAGATTACATTAAAATTAATTGACAACTAATTTTATGTATGAAAATGCATTAACTTTAAGAGTTAAGATAAATAAAAAAACCTGAGGTAATAGGAGAAGTCTATAAATAACTTTTGTATCTGACAAGTATAATACCCCTACGATGTAGGATGGTAACACTGTGCGGTGCTAGGATTCATGACGTCTAACATAAATGATATTGTATCGATAGCACGTTAGAGGAAAAGCTCCAGGCAATATTATATAGACAAGCGAAAATTAGAGAGTTCAGGCAAAACCGCCACAACCAACCAAGCAACAAAACAGAAAAACTTGGTAACAACACCAAACCAAGCAACGAGCAACCAAAAGGTACAAAGGTCAAAAGATCTAAACAAACTAGAGAAAAGGATGTCGAGAAACCTCCTTCAATACCTGATCCAAAAGCCAAACAACTCTAACTAAGCCACCAAGAGCTCCATCACGAATTAGCATTGACGTATCACCGGTCTTAGTGGTCCTAAATGCCTCGTTTTGATATTTATGGTTGTAATGGGTTTTATTCTCCTTAACAAGTCTAAGTGGGTCATAATGTGTCTAATTAGACCTCAATGGATCTGATTGAGGTACAAGTAGTCTTACTGGTCTTTAATGGCTCATTTTGGTATCGGTGGTTATGATGGGTCTTACCCTCCTTAACGAGTCTAAGTGGGTCATAATGCGACTAAGTGAGTCATAATGTGTCTAATTAAACCAAATTAGATCTAATTGAGGTATAATGGGTCTTAGTGCTCCTAAAAGGGTCCTATTCTCCTTAACGAGTCTAAAGCGTCATAATGAATGCAAGTAGGTTATAATGTAACTAATTAGAGCTAAATAGATCTAATTGAGGTATAATAAGTCCAAGTGGTCCTTAATGGATCACTTTGGTTTGGAGTAAGTGGGTGTGGGTATAATGTCTCTTATTATCTTTAATGTGTCTAAATGGGTCATAATGTGTATAGTTAGACTAAATAGGATCTAATTGAGGTATAATGGGTCTAAGTGGTCCTAAAAGTCTCCTATTCTCCTTAACGAGTCTAACGCATCATTACGAGTGCAAGTAGGTTATAATGTCTAATTAGAGCTACATAGATCTAATTGAGGTATAACGAGTCCAAGTTGTCCTTAATGGGTCATTTTGGAGTAAGTGGGTAAAATGTGTCTTATTCTCTTTGATATGTCTAAATTGGTCATAATAGGGAGAGAGAAATCGATAACTAATTCTACATGCAAAACATCAGAAATTGTAACTTGCACAAGTACACGGAAGCTGAAAAGAAAAATGTTTTATGGACTTCAAGTGGGTAAAACAGAACATGGTATTCTAGACATATCAAGTGCGATTTGCTCAGGCCGAGGCTGCCATTCAGTCTTATGACACTAGGTGCAGATGTTCTCCATCTTTTCGGGCAGCAACAATAGTTCAAGTATGAGGGGGGAGGAATTGAGTCCAATCGTCTGACAACCTAACATCTAAGTGCGCTGCATTTTTAAGAAGCGTAACAACACAGAAGGCCCTGTCTTTCTATTCACTATTGTCAAAAACTAAATACACAATCAATCAATCATAAATATTTTCCAGATACTCAAAAAGAAATTCACCTAAGAATGTACACGATGAAAAGAAATCAATGGGAGGAATGCAACTACCCAATTAGAGATCCATTTAAAAAATCTATCCTCTTGAAATGATCATTGTTGTGTTAAGAATTAAGTGTGTCCTATTGCAACTTTAGCTACAGAATTGAAGGCTTGAATTAAATAATTGTAGAAGTAGAACCTTTTCAACAAGTGTTAACTCAGGGGAAAGATTTTGTGCTACAACTCGCATGAGAAGGTCCTTTGAACTACAAGCAAACAAAAACACTATTATAGAGTATGAACAAGCAACATGGCAACATCAATAATTAATCAAAGACATAATTAAACAATAACCATACGTTAATATGCCTTGGATATTATTTCCACCCAAAATGATAACAGAATTAACTCGCAACTCCTGCATCCTTTTTGCAGCAACACAAACAGGATCTGATGCTACAACAGTTGCAACCCTGGGGTACAGTAAAGTTACAAAACTTAGTGAAACATAAACTCAGTAACCCATGCACTTGCATTGGACAAGATAAAAGATGTACTTGGAATTTTCTGCAATGATGGTTGACAAAGAGGGCTTGAACATTCGATCCCTGAGTGTCTCTATGAAAGCAGAAGGTGCTGGAAATGATTTTAAACATTCAATAATAGTAACTAAAAGATCGTAACGATGCATATATATGCAATGCATACCGCTAGATCAACCAAAAAAAGTATGAGAATGAACATGTTTGACGTCAACCCCAAAGTATATGCTTCATCAACAAATCAAAACTTAAAGGCCTCCCTGGGAAAAATAAGAACTAAAAGCAAATCATGAAACACATTTCAGTATCAACAGGTAAAATGATCAAGCACACAATGTCATTTCCATCCATAGCTTTTTAGGCTTGATTGTTATGGCACTATTAAGCATTGTAATCAGAAGACTAAATTTTGCACCAACGTGCACTTTGTAGATGTATACTTGTTTTGGACTGATAAACACACTTCATTCGCACAGTTGCAAGAAACACATTGTCAGAGATAGGTACAGAATCTCCTATTCTGTAAATTCTTGCTTGAATCGGTTTTTTTACTTCATTGGTACTTCAGCTCAATCGCCTCTTATTTGCTAGTGTAACTAGTGTGGAAGGTGAAATCAAAGGTGCTAGCACCATATACATTGGTTGTATATTAGTTGTATTAGAAATTAAACCCTAAGGTTTGACCAATCCTGCTTCTTTCTTTCCTTGTACATACTCCAATGAAAAAAAGCATGGAGCAGGTTTAGCAAGTCACTAGAAAATAACAAGTCTTTTATCCAATATTGGCCAACCTCTAAAAGGTATGACATCTAGTATAAATCGTTAAGAGGTCACGTCTTAGGCTTTGTGACATAAAACGCATCCTTCTCCACACTCTCCATTTAAGGCTAACACCTTTAGTATTCACTTTGCTCAAAGTGACAAAGTTCCCTTCACTAGTTCCACCACATCAATATTGGCCAACCTCCAAAACCTAAGAGCTCCTCTAGGTACAAGCCTACTTCTCTAGCTGCAACATTCAAAGGCTTACATTGGAGATAATCAAACCCTTAGCTTCTACATAACCCATGTACATCCAACCTTCTTCATATTCCTCATCTCCAATGATATCCCTCCTTATGTCGCCACACATCAACCTCACTGTTGCTCCACTTCTGTGCACATGCCATATTCTGGTTCCCTAACATCATGGTCCATGGCATTGCAGGTTCAGAAAAATAGAAACAAAAATGTTCAGTTAACTCCTCTCATAGGCGGTGTCGTTGGTTAGCATGTACTTGATATTTTAATTTCATCCACTAAGCAAAAACATAAGATGCTATCCGTATATTGTGTGGTACCCACAGTTACCATACTAACGAAAAAACATAAGATTGTGTGCTCATGGTTTTGACCAATAAAGCTTGCTACCCGAGCTAGATAGTCTCACATATGCGAACGGAATTTTTGATGTCTAGGGTAAAGAGACCATGCAAAATTAGTAAAAAGATCAAATGTGGCAGAGAGTTATTACAATTTTAAGATCATATAGACATTATTTAACATGTACCTCCTCTTAGTAGTAAATTCAGATATAAGCACTCACCAGAGAAATTATTTCCCCATTGGCGTTCCACTCCTTCAACAGCAGCAGCAATAGCACTACCCTGCTGAGCAGCCTTTTCCATTCTAGATATAGCATCGTATAGGCACTTTGTGATATCCAACAATGCAATAACTTCTCCATTTTCAACAACTGGGAGATGTCTAAATTTACCTGATTTGGTAATGAATGTAAAAGGTTTGATAAGACAACATGAAAAGTGAAATTAATTGAAGATGCAACAATGTCTATACAATAATTGGAGACCTTCTCCTATCTCGTGTTTTCCCCCAGTTATACAAAATCAGACCCATGTATGCTACGATAACTTACACCTACCTATTCATGCTTGAAAGAAGCATGACACTTTCAATTTCCTCCATAATCCGTTTTTTAGTTTGATGGTTATTTATTCACCGAAATTGTTAGCACACTCGATTTCCTAGAGATGGAGCTACATCATCTTCAAGCATAATGATGAAATAAACAGAAATTTAGAAAACAAACCTTGGACCATCTTCTGAAGGGCATCGATTGCCAAAGAATCAGAAGAGACAAAAGTAGGATTCCTTGTCATAACTTTTGAAATTATAGTCTGGTCTGGCCTTAGTTCTTCTGCAAGAACTCTGGTTGCTATATCCTACAGCCATTAAGAGTTAATTAGCCCAAGAATGAAAAAGAGAATCAGGTAAGAAAAAACAGGAGAGAAATGAGAGCACATGACAGCAGCACCATAAATTCTGGGTGAGATAGCAAAGCATTGCTATTTGTCCATGTTAGCAACTTGTGAGAGCAATAATTACAAAAACAATGCCAACAACTTTGCTAAAATCAAACAAGTATGGGCACCTCAATGCCCATAAACTTTCACTTGTCTCCAAAGGGAGTTGGGGGAGAAGATAGGCACATAATGAACAAATTAAATCAAATGAATATATCCCAATTCGTCAAACCTTGTCAGTGACTATCCCGGAAAGCAAAGCATCAGCATCCGTCAATAGCACAGCATCAACACGACGAGCTAACATTCTCCTACAAGCATCCAAAACAGTGGTCCCTTCAGGTATGGTGAGGGCCTTCGACAACCTAAGCTTCTTCACAGTCCTTTCACCACTAACCAGCAGAAAACAAAGATTCATCAAAAGACCATACGGGAACAGAATAAGAAACACACAACATAACTCTTGTTGAGAGGGGAAAAGTTATAAGTAAACTAGCATGCGAGCATAGCAGTTTCCATCTATCCTCCTTTATGGCTATCCAAATATAGACCCAACGAGTTTTGATATTGTTCCTAAATCAATGAGTGAACGGTACCAACAACCGCTTGGTAACATTAAGCATTTTGATCCAAAAACTAACAATTGAATTTAAAATGTTCTTAAATTTAAAAAAAAAAAGGATTACGGGAAGGAGGAAGTACACAAGCTACATTTACTGCATGTCATTTATACTCGGGAGCCAATAAATAGTTTTCCCTATAAAGAACATCAAATAGAACACACAGAAGGCATAAGAAGATATACGTTAGAAATAATAAGCACAAATTTGTTCTATTTAAAATGCCCAGACCAACGTGAATTCCTTCAAACCGTGGCCAACTAAACTATGCCCTTTTTGCTGCCTTCGCAATCACGAACATGATGTGGCAACCTGAGCAAGGTGTCTGTACCGTATAATAAATGAAATAAAGAATGATGAATGTAATTGAACTTACGAGGGAGTAGACAAAGGGGATTTGAGGGGATGGCCATTGGTGGCTCCGGTGGCGGTTGTTCCATTTTCCGATTGAGTGGATGACGACTTCCTGGTGGATGTAGATGGATTATTTCGTCGAAGCATTGAACTGCTCCTCCGTGAAGAAGCTGGAGGCACTTGACCACTCATTTTTTTTTTCCCCTCTGATTATCACCCTCCTGTCAACTAGACGAAAAGGGTTTTGATGGAGGTATGAAAAAGAGGTTTTCTCAGAGGGAAATCGAGATGGGTTTCAAGATTTCGTGGCTTCTTGCGGGCCTAGCCCTCTTTGTCTTCTTCTACTGCTGGTGCTGTTTTGACCGGTTTCAGACAAAAATCAACTCCGAATAAATAAAAACATGGGAACAAGTAATCCCCCACAAGGGGGAAGTTAAGGAAGCCCACAAAGATTCTTCCAAATACTTTTACTACTCTTGGTAATTTTTAAATGTAACAAAATTTAATTCTATACTTTTTGTTATAATTAGCATCAAATTATTAATTTCTTAATTAATAAAAATATATTTTAAATATGTAGATCACCGAAATATAAAAACTAAAATAGAAAAAAAAAAACTTTATTTTAATTTATAATTTTTACTAATATTATTACATGTTAGGTTTTTATGTTTTCAATATTGGTTTAATCATTTGAAATTTTAAAAATTGTGAGATCCATTCATTTTATTTTATTCTATTTTAATCTAATTAATTTATGTAATAAATGAAAATTAAGGGTGAGGTAGTAATTATAATTGAATATTACAATTATGCAAATCAATTAAGATGTCTATCCTAAAGGATTGCTCATAATAATTCTTATTCCAGTATCTTTCATTTTGAAATTCAAAGAACATATAATATGTTGTTTACATTTGTGTTGTAAACCCTCCGTTGTTGGACGACGAGATTATTACATTTCTTCTTCAGCGGACATTCTATCGTTCACTATGTATCGCGATGAAAGAGAAAGCGGGAAATTTCAAATATATTCAACTAATTAGAATAAAATCACTTCTTAATCTCTTTAATATGTCTAAATGAGTCATAATAGGATTAAGTGGGTCATAATGTGTCAAATTAGATCTAAGGGGGTGTTTGGGATTGCTTATAAACAACTTATTCTGTAGTGGCACCAGTAATAATCACTTTTGAGTGTTTGGATAAATAGCTTATACCGGTGTAAAACCGGTGATAATAAATTTTTAAAGAAGTTAAATCATTCTAATTTATGATAAATTGATAAAGACTTTTATAGAAAAACATAAGTTGTTTTAAATAAGCAATCCCAAACACCCCAAGGATTTTTATAGAAAAAGATAAGTTATTTCAAATAAGCAAATCTCAAACACCCCGTAAATGAATCTAATTGTCGCATAATGGGTCTAAGTAGTCCTAAATGCGTCGTTTTGATTCTTTTTTTTTTAAGGGAATCCAGGCAAATTTATAAACCACCGAAAAAACAAACAAGATTCAGGCAAAAAGCCACAACCAAAGCCATGCGGCAAAACAGAAAAACTTGGTCAACACACCGTACCAAGCAACAATAAGCCAGAAAGTACAAAGTCCAACAGAAAAAAACAAACTGCAAAACAAGATGGAGAGAAGCCTTTTCCAAAACAAAGACCCACCTACAACCCACCAAACAAATGGTCACACCCTATTTGTAGTACCAGTCCTCTCTGTCTTATTCTCCTTCCAAGTCGCACGAATAAATATTTTACTCTTTATTTCCTTGATAAGTTGCATAGCCGTTCGTTTTTTTATGACTGAACAACCTTCTATTCCAACTCCTGCCAAATATAGTAGGCCGAGGCCGCAAGAGCAAGTTTCTGAATTAACCTCTTAGGCAACCTCCTCGCATCCGAAATTGCTCCCATAATATGATCCCAAGAGTCTGGCATACTCTTACAATCCACATCCTTTAAAATGCTTTCCCACACCTCTTTTGAAAAAATAAATGATTGTCGCTATCCATGCAATTTTTACAGAAAGCACATGTGTCTAATTAGATCTAAACGGGTCTAATTAAGGTACAACGAGTCCTAGTGGTCTTTAATGGCTCGTTTTTCGGATTTCATTAGTTGAAATGGGATGTATCATAAAGTTGGGGGCATTTGGTTCGCAGATTCTGAAGGAATCCAATGGAATTAGAATGTTGAATTTCATTGACCAAATTTCATTCCCCCGTTTGGTTTATTTTTTCACGAAAGGAATCTTCAAAATCATACAAATTCTACAAATAAAGGAATTTTATGTTCCTTAGCAATTACATGGTATTTTCATGGAATGGAATTATCTGTTTTTATAATACCAAATATGCCCTTAACCCAATATACCCTAATCTCATAGAACACAATATGACCATCATCGACCACCTTCGACCATCGTCGATCTGAATCACCGTCAACCATCGCCATCTAAACCACTACCGACCACCATCATCGACTACCACCGATCTAAACCATTACCGACCACCATCGATCTGAACCACCGATCTAAACCACTACCGACCACCATCGATCTGAACCACCGCTGATCTGAACCATCACTAACCACTAACGATCTGAACCATCGTCGGCTATCGCCGATCTGAACCACCATCGAATTTGAAGGAGGAATTGGTTGATCCTTAGAGTGGGGAATTTGTGGCGGATACCCCAAATGGAGACGTTAGCCACAATGAAATGATTAAGCTGGCAACTTGTTTAATGCCCTGACTAAACAATGGGAGGTAAAGAATTTTGTTCATTCTAATGGAATTAACATGTGTACTATTGTTGAATCTTGTTTAAATAAGTCTATTATTGGTGAAGTTTGTGCGAGGGTTTTTGGCCGATGGAAGTGGGTCTCCAATCAGATCCATTCTGATCAAGGGACAAGAATAATTACGCCATGGGACACTAATGTTATGTAGGTTATGGTGATTGACATGCATGCTCAATTTTTACATGTAGAAATGTGCATAAGGGGTATGTCCTCTCTTCTTTTTTGTATCAATTGTTTATGGAGTGATCAAGTAGTTTCTAGACTGAACTATGGTCAGGCCTTCGCAAATTTAAGGTGTTCATTGGTAATAAACCATGGCTGATTATGGGGACTTTAATGCGATGTTGTTCCTTCATGACGGTTATAGTGGTTCTACAAGATGCTCAGTTGTTATGCACGATTTTCACGCTTGTGTAGAAGATATAGAGGTGTTTGATGTGGTTTTTTCAGGAGTACATTTTACTTGGTGTTAAAAGCCTAACGATGATGATGGCTTACTCCGTAAGTTGGATAAGGTGCTAGCCAATATGGAGTTAACGGAGTCTTACCTTGATGCTCACGTGCACTTTCTATGAATCCCAATTATCAATCAAATCAGATAAATCTTCAAGAACACAATTGAGATGAGAGAGATATTTTCACCAAGCTTGATAATATATTTCTTGAGAGAATATTACAAGAGTGATTAGCAAGACAATTACAATTAAGCTTCTAAAAATCTATTTATACTAAGAAAGTAATAAAGCTAACTATTTCAAAATGAGAGAAACAACTTGAATACAACTTGTCAGCACATTCTTGAACCCAACATTCTCCCCCTTTGGATTCAAGTTCGAGAAATTGTAAACCTTGGCTTTCTTAGCCTAAGAAGCGTCTCAATCCTTCTTAGAGCACTCCGATATTGCAATTTGTCGTCTAACAGGTTCAAAACATTAATTAGAAGATACCTTTCCTTCGGCCTCATTCTCTCCTTTTCTGCGACTTTATCATTGTCAGCTTTAATCTTCTTAAGCGCCCGACACACCATCTTTATTGTACCGTCACAGTACTTGTTCAACTCACTGCATCTCATAAATCTTTTTTCCGACCTTCAGCACTATAAATCACTCCAAACTCCGGATCTTCAAGAATGATATAAAGAGGATAGCCTTCAATATCTTCAAGTTCTTGATCTAGTCTTTTCAAATTAATAATCTTGTGGTTATCTTCAAGACCCATTTAAATATCTAGAACCATCGATACTTTGACATGACTCTTCAAATATCTCTTGATTGCTTCTAGAGCAATAACTGCTCCTTTTCTTCTTACTGTAAGATTTCGCAGTTCGTGATACATATGCTCCAGATCTTCTCAATAGAGATTCGGGAAATCAGCTTCGCTGAATGTCCAGACACGTCCATCCTGTCTTGTAACTGTAAAAATTGGATACCAAACTCTAAGGAGTTTATTGGCATCAATTTGCTTGATGGACAAAATACGAAGTCTGGTTCGTACTTGACTTATCAGAAGGCACTTTGCTTTGAGAAAATGTTTATACTACATTCGGTATTCTCGGTTTTCTTTATGAATCCCAAGAATCTTATCAGCACTTAGAACTTTACGATGCCGAAGAAAAATCCCGAAGTAGATGTCCTCTAGATAAGGTTCTCTAATTCGTGCTCTGTCATACCGTGGAACATTGGCACGAATTGCAAAAGGCAGATAATTGTTGGAAAATATTTCAGTAGGATCAAATGCCGTTCTCGGAGTCTCTGAAACGCCTTGATCAACTGCGGTGGGAGGTTCAGAAGAAATCTGATGATCATCCTGGAATGGAAAAAATCGGAACATCTTCGTTGATGTCTGTTTCAAAGTCAAAATACATTCCAGATGACTCATCAATATTATCAATGTCTTCGCCAAAGTCTTGAACTCCACCCAGTTTTCTAGAAAATGCTTCATTAAAGCCCACATTGGCAGACAAATCCACTAGCAACCTTGTCTCTACTGTGGAGTCCGTCAGCTTTTCAACCATTGGCTCGATCACTGGATTTGCCTCAATAACTATCTCCACTTCAATTGTTCTTTTGGCTGGTTGTCCTTTCTTTTGAACTTTCACGAACAGGACTTTCTACGTTTATGTTAGACCCCATAAGTATTATGTATGAAGTAATGAAGACAAACAAGTGATGAAGAATCAAAAGGCCGATGGAAGACTACAAGGAAAAATGACTAAGTCTGAAGAACAACTAGAGGGTCGATGAACTGACCAGAGATGCGATGGAAAGTGCATCTTCATAACCCCTCTGGATACTAACACTTGAAGTTTCCTTCACCAGTTCAACCAGAGGCTAGCAATGAAGAAATAAAGATAAGGTTGAACTCATATCCCATGGAAGACATCTGGAGATGACCAATCAACAGCTGGATTCTACAAAGTTTATCTAGTTTTAATGTTTATCCTTGTTATAGATAAGCTTTATCTGTTAGTAGAAGATTAGTTAAATAGTCTCACTAGATAGTTATCTTCTTATTAGATTACTAGTATAAATAGGTGGTTAGGCCTATTGTAATTTTTGGACGCTTTACGTTTTTCATAAGTATTGGAATAAAGTGAAATCTTTGGCAATCAAGTTATCCTTTGAATGTTTATATATTGTTCTTGAGTGTTCATCATTTTATTCATCTAAACACTATAATTTGGTTATTCTTAACTTAATTATTAGTGTTATTGAGAGATCTGGGATTAACAATTGGTATCAGAGCCAATTGATTGTTTTTCCAATCAAACGATCATAAAAAATCTCTCAATTCACGTTTTTAATAATCTCTCTTCTAAAAATCTTAATGGCCAACTGGAATTTAGCCTATAGTGTTGGTTCCATCACCAAACCTCCAACTCTTCAAAGAGAAGAGTACCCACAATGGAGGATACGGATGGTGAACTTTCTGGAAGGAATGGACAGAAATCTTCTGTGATCTGTCATGGAGGGTCCCTATGTTCCACAGACTCTTGTTCCAAGAGTCCCAGGAACAAATACCACAGCAGAAATTCCTGCCTAGTACATGCCCAAGGATGAGAGGAATTGGGATGAAGACGACATAGAGCGGGTTGAGACCGACAAAAAGGCCAAAAGACTGATAATCATGGCCATACCCAATTAAATCTTCCAATCCCTTGATGCATGTTCCACAGCCAAGGAACTATGGGATGAGCTGGCAAGCCAATTGGAAGGAGAGGCAAAAATGAAGAAAAATCGTAGAGCCTAATGTCTCAACGAATACACCAATTTCAAGGCACTTCCTGATGAATCGATTCAGAAGACATACAATCGTTTCAACACATTGATTAATCAATGTCATCGAAATGGTATCTCCAGAACAAAGAAAGAAAATAATGTTTTATTCCTTAAAAGTCTCGGCGATGAATGAACACAACTGTCGATGTCCCTTCAAGCAAATCGGGACTTAGACGGCTGGTCATTCCATGACGTATACGGAACGCTTGCTGCACAAGAGAACGATATCATGAAGAAAAAGTTATCCATTGGTGGACCCCTGGCCCTAACAGCTGAAGAAAAGGACATTTCAAGGACCTCCATCAGAGACCACAAGAAGAAAGGAAAGAAAGCACTGGTGGTGGAATCAGAATATGAAGATGAAACATCTGAATCAGATGATGACATCAMARCCTTTGCCAAATCTCTGGCCTTGATTACAAAGCAGTTCCAGAAAAAGTTCATCAAGAAACCCTATGAACGAAGAGAGTCCAAGAGGGAAAGGTACCAGCCATCCTATGAAAGGAAGCCATCTAAATTTCATCAAAGGAAAGACAGAAGAGATGGAAAAGAAGAGAGAGAAGAAAGGAGAGAAGATAGGAGAAAGGAGAAGAAAGAGGACAAAGATGGAAGGAAAAATGACCTCCGCTGCTTCAAGTGCGGAAAAATCGGTCATTTTTCCAAAGAATGTAGAGGACGACTGGTAAAGGATGCTCACTATTACAAGAATAAATATAAGTACAATCCTATAGAGCGAAGCCTGATGGCTGAGAAAGAAAACTGGGTGTCTGAATCTTCATCCGATGAAGAAGACAAAGCACTTATTTGTCTGATGGCCACGTCCAATGCAGAATCTGCCTCTGACACTGATGATCAGGTATGTGAGTCTACTATCAATGAAACCAACTCGGCTCCATCTGAGCTAGAGTTAGCGATAATAAATCTTTCAGAGGACTTTTTGAAAATAAAAGAAAAATTAAATTTCGAAAAATCTGAAGGACTTAAAGCGGAAAAAGAAGTCAGCTTCTACAAAAGAGAAACTGATCTTCTAAACGAAGAAAAAACTGATTTGATGAAAGAAAAGACTCGCATCGCCGCTCTTAAAAAATCAGAGGAAGAAAAACTTCTAGAAATAAACAAGCGAGTAACCAAAGACTTAGAAAAGAAAACAAAGGCCTTAAAAGAATCTGAGGCAGAGAGACTTAACTCAGTAGCTCTCAAAGATTTCTTTCAAAAAGAAAGGGAGATTCTTCATCAGAAGCTTCAAACCAATGAACTTCTGATGAAGAAATAGAAGGATGCCCAAGATGTGTACGAAAAGTTAAATGGTCAAACGGACACTCAAGGGATTGGATTCAATGAATTGGACTCCTTCATCGAATCAAAGAAATCCACCCTTGAATCCACTTTTAAACTTGGATGCATTCAGAAACCTGACTTTATCCCGAAACCAAAAGCAAACTTTAAAAGAGTTAAAGTCGATGGAAAAACTGTCGTTTTAAAAATGTGGTGTACGAGAGCAGTACATGTAAGAATTTTTGATGAAAGGAATGACACCTCCAAATCAGAGACCGATGTAAACCTATGGTTAAACCTGAGTCTCTGGTTGTCAATCCCACTTCATCAGCAAGTACTGTTGATGAAAAGGAGAATCCTAATAAGGAACCATCAGTTGATGAATCGATGTACCATCCAAGTAACATTGAAAGTTCATCTAAGTCAGAAACGATGGAACCTCAAGCAGATCACTCTGAAGCATCAACCTCTGAACCCACATCTCCCACAAACATCCATGCTAATTTTGATTTTGAGAAAACATCAAGAGACTTTCTCGATTCAGAATCTGAAGAAGAGATAATCTGTGAATCACCAAAGATCATTGAGAATAAGAAGCCTTAAAACTTTAAACCCTCAATGAAATCTGGTATTCCTTCATCGGTGAAATCTTCAGACAAAGAAAAGGGAAAACTAAGAAATATCAAATCTGCCAACGATAACTCAAAAGGCCCTAGCATATCTTCTAAGTTCATTAAGTTTACTCGTGAGGAAAAACAAAAGTGGTCTACCTCTGAGAAAACTAACCACCACTTTTCCTCTCATTCAGCTGAAGAAAAGCAGTCTTTCCTCAGGAGAAAAGAAGTAAAGACAAAGACCCCTTCAAATAAAAAATCTAAACTAGATAGGAAGTTTATAAAAACAACCGATGCTAAGACAGGATTTACATCCCCTGCATTTACTTCTTCATTTTCAGTGAATAAAAAGAACGTTAGACATTCATGTCCAAAGTATAATGATTGTCAATGTTTAGCTCTTATACAAAACCTAAGGAATCACATGTTGACACATCACTGCATATTCTCCCAACACGTTTATCGCTATAAAGTGAAAACCAATGAAAACGTGAAAAAGCCCAAGTCCAAGGGAAATGCTAACAAACTCAAGCCTGCAAAAGCTAAGGGTGATGAAAAGAGAGAGGTATCTCCTACTAACAAACGTGGACCCATTAAGAAATGGATACCTAAAACCCCTTAATTTGTCTTGCAGGACCAACATGTGCAACCATGGTACATGGATTCAGGTTGCTCCAGGCACATGACTGGTAACAAAAGTCAGTTGACCTCCTTCATCGAAAAATCTGGAGGCTCTATCACTTTTGGAGACAACAACAAGGGAACCATCAAGGGATACGGAACTCTCATCAAAGGCAACATCTCCATCAGCAAAGTGGCTTATGTTGAAGGTTTGAAGCACAACTTACTAAGCATAAGCCAGTTTTGCGACAAGGGTCTTGAAGTCAGATTCCGTAAAGGTTTATGTATCATAGAAACAAAGCCTGGTCAAACCATCATCAAGGCCAAGAGAGAAGGGAATCTCTATCTTCTGGATTTTCAATCCTCTGAGGGACAAGACACCATTTGCCTTGTATCCCATAAGAGCGATGAAAATTGGCTATGGCACCAGAAGTTCTCACACCTGAATTTTGATGTCTTAAGAAAGCTAGCCAAATAGAA
>NC_037538.1:19489034-19490981 GCF_001531365.2 Cynara cardunculus var. scolymus
GCCTCTCACCGAACAAAGTCAGAAACCTCCTGCACCAAGCCCTTGGATATGATCCATATTGATCTCTGTGGGCCCGTATCTACACAAAGCCTCTCAGGAAAGAAGTACATATTGGTACTTGTTGATGAATACTCCAAATACACCTGGGTTGAGTTTGTGAAGAAGAAATCAGATGTTCCTGACCTACTCATTAGGGTGATGAAAAGACTACAAGTCCTTCTACAACGAAAACTCATTAAAGTTAGAAGCGACAATGGAACTGAATTAAAAAATGTCAGAATCGATGAATACCTCATCAATGAAAGCATTACACAAAACTTTTCAGCAGCCAAACCCCTACAACAAAATGGAGTAGTAGAACGAAGGAACAGAACCCTTGTGGAAGCAACAAGGACCATGCTTGCTTCATCGGAGTTACCCATCACCTTCTGGGCTGAAGCAATCTCTACTGCATGCTTCACCCAGAATCAGTCCATCATCAACAAGAGGCACCAGAAGACACCCTAGGAGCTCATCAATCAGAGAAGACCAAATGTCAAGTATTTCCATGTCTTTGGGTGCAAATGCTTTGTACTCAATGATAGGGAATATCTTGGCAAGTTCGACAAGAAAGCTGATGAAGGGATCTTTCTGGGATACTCTCAAGCCGCAAAAGCCTACAGAGTCTACATCAAAAGGACAAAAATTATCATAGAAAGCATCAATGTGTCCTTTGATGACGCCACACCAATGACTTTTGAACACAACAGTTCAGGTTTCGAACTTCAAAGAAGAGCATCTGATTCATCACTTGGCAAACCCAATGAATCAGAGTTAACTTAATTATTTGAGGACATCTTCGAAGAAGAAGTAATTTCTGGACATACACCTACTGCAAAATCCACTTCCAGAACCGATGAAGAACATGAAGTCTCCAATGCTAAAGGTACAACTCTTACTGAAACTCATGTTACTTCACCTTCTACTTCTTCTGTATCTTCAGATCAAGAACAAGAACCAGAGTCTAACTCTGGAGATGATCTCTTCGAGGGGGAGCAAGCAGTTCCATCAGTCAATGAAAAACTGCATCTTGTTGCTCCAGAACCCCAGTCAAGCACCAAGTGGAGGAAAGACCACCCACATCACCAAATCATTGGTGATCTAACATCCGGTGTAACGACGAGATCAGCAACAGCCAATGAATGCCTCTTCGCCAACTTTCTTAGCATGATAGAACCAAATAAAATTTCTGAAGCCCTACAAGATCCAAACTGGATAGACGCAATGCAAGAGGAACTACTCCAGTTTGAGAGAAACAAGGTATGGTCCCTTATGCCTCCACCCAAAGGGAAGACGACCATAGGAACCAAATGGGTCTTCCAAAACAAGAAGGATGAAGATGGCATAGTAATAAGGAACAAGGCCAGGCTTGTTGCCAAGAGCTACTGTCAGGAAGAAGGGATTGACTATAATGAGACATTTGCTCCCATCGCAAGACTTGAGCCATCAGGATATTCCTAGCCTATGTAGCTCACAAAGGCTTTAAGGTCTATCAGATGGATGTCAAGTCTGCCTTCCTCAATGGCAAACTTCAAGAAGAAGTTTACGTGCAGCAGCCCCCTGGGTTTGAAGATCCAAAACATCCAGAGTATGTCTACTTTCTGGACAAAGCCCTCTATGGGCTGAAGCAAGCACCCAGGGCCTGGTATGAAACTCTATCTAACTTTCTCATCAACAATGGCTTCGAAAAAGGTACAATCGATACAACCTCTTTCTTAAGAAGCATAAAGGTGACATACTTCTTGTACAAATATATGTGGACGACATCATATTTGGCTCTACAAATGCAAAACATTGCGAAAAATTCTTAGAGCTGATGAAAAGCAAATTTGAAATGAGTATGATGGGAGAACTTAGCTTCTTCCTTGGTCTTCAAATAAAACAAACTTTAGAAGGGATTTTCATCAA
>NC_037538.1:19491001-19501247 GCF_001531365.2 Cynara cardunculus var. scolymus
TGAAGAAATACTCTCTCTCAAATTCATCATCGATGAGAACTCCTATGGCTACAGGAGCCAAGTTATTTGCTGATCCATCAGGCAAATCTGTGGATGTAACAACCTACAGAGGCATGATTGGATCACTCCTGTATTTGACTGCAAGTAGACAAAATATTATGTTTGCCACATGTCTTTGTGCAAGGTATCAATCCAATCCAAAAGAATCTCATCTCTTTGTAGTCAAGAGGATCTTTAGATACCTTAATGGAACCCCTTCATTGGGTCTCTGGTATCCTAAGAACTCTGGCTTTGATCTAATAGCCTATACATATGCAGATCATGCAGGGTGCAAGCTTGATAAAAAGAGTACGTCTGGAAGTTGTCAACTCTTGGGGGACAAGCTGGTAAGTTGGACATCCAGAAAACAGAATTGTGTCTCAACCTCTACAGAAGAAGCAAAATATGTTGCTGCTGCTAGTTGTTGTTCACAAGTTCTCTGGATAAAGACTCAGCTTAAGGACTATGGCTTTCAATATGAAAATATACCAATCCTCTATGACTCCAAGAGTGCAATAGCTATCTCTGCAAATCCTGTGCAACATTGATGTAAGATACCACTTTCTGAAAGACAATGTTGAAAAAGGTAATATAGAGATGTACTTTGTTCCTACTAAGATTCAACTTGCTGACATTTTCACAAAAACTCTTGATGAGAAAAGATTTTTGTTCCTAGTCAGCAAGATGGGTATGCTGAATCTCATCACTTAGAGGCAATCATTAGTTTGAAACCAGAGATCTTCAATATCTCATGGTTATGCCTATAAGTGATATATAGAATAATAGTCGTAAACTCCAAGTATCCTAAACCAGAGCCTCTGGTTATACAGACCAGAGCCTCTGGCCATTTAGAATCACTTAGATTATTTTTTGGCAAAAACTTTCATCGCCTTTGGAACCAGAGACCTCTGGTCCAAAGCAAATACTTGGTTTTTTCTCACTAAGTATTCCCCTCCAAACCAGAGCCTCTGGTTGTATAGACCAGAGCCTCTGGATTCCAATTCTTTGAGACCAGAGCCACTTTGGTCTCAAACTTGGACTTTCTTGATCATTCATGCATGTAATCATTCATCCTTTGGCACCAGAGACCTCTGGTCCAAAGCCAATACTTTGTGAACTTTTTCACTAGGTACTCTTTTCTCAACCAGAGCCTCTGGTTCTAAAGACCAGAGCCTCTAGATTCAAAGTCTTTGAAACCAGAGCCCTCTGGTCTCAAAGGCACATCCCTTCTACCACCACATACATGCACTTAACCAATTTTTCATATTACTTTGCATCGCCTTTGCAACCAGAGCCCTCTGGTCTCAAAGGCTCCATCGTTTCATACCATTTTGCATATACTTCACCATTCTTTCATAACTATTTTTCATCACCTTTATAACGAGAGCCTCTGGTTCTAAAGACCAGAGCCTCTTGACTCATTGTCTTTGGAACCAGAGCCCTTTGGTCTCAAAGAGCCACTCATTCTCATATCTATTCTCATACTTAGCATCATTTCATATCACTTTTCATCATCTTTCACAACCAGAGCCTCTGGTCATCAAAATGAACCTCCCTATTGGTTCTAGGGGGAGTTTTTAACTCAAAACTCATCCCCATGCATCATTTGAGGGGGAGTTTTTCATTGCATAATTATGCATTTTCCATCCCAGAGCCTCTGGTTCTTCTATCCAGAGCCTCTGGTTCTTCTATCCAGAGCCTCTGGACACCAAAATGCTAGATAAATGATGAATCAAACATATGTATGCAACCAGAGCCCCTCTGGTTCTACATAATGGGTTGTCCATGTTTGAACAGAGCTTCTGGTTTGTCTAACCAAGGCTTATTATTCTTACAACCCAACATTTCATCGATGAACTTGTTCATCAGTCCCAACCAGAAACCTCTGGTTCCCCACCCAAAGAGTCATGACCAACCAGAGCGCCTCTGGTTCCATGGTAAAATAATTATCATCCAAAAACCCATCTTAATTGAAAATTTTTAAAGATTATACAAAATTGCAGCTTTTGTAACTAAAAGCTATACTTCATGGGTTTTTAGAAGACCAAAACTTTGTAATTGGTATTAATCTTACAATTAGTTGAAATTTTAAATATAAATTGTTTTTGGATTGATATTTCAAGAGATATTATTTGGAATAATTTTTAATTACTCCAAATAATTCAAACGTCATCTTACACAAAAGCCTGCCACATTTACAGGTTGTTCCCCATAAACCTCTTCACATTACCCATCCACCCTCCCCATGACGACACGTGTCCTCCCACATTGATGGCACAGTACCGTCAAGACGGCCCACGATCCCCACCAAATCACCTTTTTGCCAAACGTCTCCCACAATCATGATTATCATTTTAATATTATTTTTTCAAATGCCTGTTCCCTTCCTCCACCTATTAATACCCCTCTTCCCTAAAACACTTCTTCTTTACACTCCCAAAACCTGCAACTCCCTTAAGACGAACTGAAAAACGCAAAACCATCAACTTCAAACAACAATGGCTTCCTCCGCCTCTCACGAATCAAACAACAACGACAGCCATGTGCAATCAACCGGCGCTGACAGCCGTGCACTGGTGTTCCTCCCTGTAAAGCCAAACAACCATGCGATCGACCTTCGAACCAACTTGTTTGAAGACAGGTTTGCTATCATGATAGAATTCTTCTAGAATTGTGTTCTCCAACCGGCGTTGACTTTAACAGACAATGGTGTACCTCTCAAGTACGTCCAACAGTACTGGCAGACCTGCGAGTATATCCCCGACAGCCATGGAATCATGGGGCATATTGACGCCCCAAATGACATGATCTGCTCCGCCAAGGTCTCCCGGGCAAAGGTCTCTAAAGTCCTTTGCATTCCCACACGCCAAGAACTTGGCATTGACCACGACGCCGAACCACCCACGAGCTCCGACATCCTCCACTTCATCCGTATGCTAGGTTACAATCGTGACCTACGCAATGCCTCTAATTTTAAGAGGCAATTCCTCCCTCCAATGTGGAATATTGTCACACCCCGCTAAAGCGGAAACACGAGGTGTAACAGGTAAGAATTTCATAGCTCCAATCGATAGAAAACACTACTAAGTACAATATCCAGAAAGAACCTTACAATATCATCAAGTTTACTGTTCACGAAGAAAAGTTTATATAGAGACAAAAGTTTCTAAAGCTTGTGAACAGATGATAACGAAAGATGCTTCCAAAAACTTCCATTCTTACTTAATTTCCTGAAAAAGCATGAAACATAAAACGACGTCAACTACAAAGAGTTGGTGAGTTCACGAGTTTTCAAATGCACAAAATATTTACCATGCATAAAACACAGCTTGGAAACTATTACATAACATATTATAAATGTAAATTTTCATCGATGCTGAAAAACTTGAGACGCTACAGAGCCTTACCTAACCAATGTGCCCCATTAATTCATGAACTACCATAAGTGGCCCGTTCACTCACTTAGGTACCACGATTTGTATTAGTACTACTTCAGCGGTGGCCCTTTCGCACACATGAGTAGACTATTTAAAACATAGGTAATATGCACCCTTTTCTGGGTAGGACTGTCAACATAATAACAGCTATCCACAATTACCACGGCCTGGGGACGTGCCCGAGTTAACTAGTAGCGTGTACGGACGAGGACTTTTTGCAATATCCTCTCAAGCACATCAATTTATCATTTATAAGTAGTGCATTAGAATTCAAATTTTTCATGAKTCTCACAACATTTGACTAAGCAGTTCCTTAGTCCATTAGTTTTACAACTAAAACAACATAGTTTGCATTCTTTCATGCTTTTCCCCCCAGTTAAAAGAAATAACTAAAGCAGTAAAAGTGGGGTCGTGAAAACTCACAAGTTTAAAGGAGAATATCCAAGATTTTGGTGAAACTTAGAGCACCAACGTTCGCACTAATGTCCTAAACACCCGAAATTCCAATAGTTAGATCACCCTTCAGGTCACGATATAGATAAAGCAAGATTATATCTTATGTAATGCCAATAAACCTTTATGGGTTAAAGTTGAAACCAAAAATAACCCAATATTTAATTAAATAAAAGGTTTTTGCATAAAAAGTTGCTTTTTGGACAGTTATACAGATTATGTTCATGGACTCTTGGTTTCACCAATCATTGTCAAGGGAACCTTCCAAAAAATCATTTTACTTTTAATCTTTTAAAACTACAACAATCACTGTTGTTAGATTTCTTTTGTCTAACAGCATCATTTTTCCTCCTAAAATTTTATATTAAACATTTAAATACTCAAAATTCACATATTTAGTGAAACCGAAACAGTAACAACAACTAATCCAAAACAGATTTCAAGAGAAATCAAATAGTTTGGGGTTGGTTTTGAAGAATACGGTTGACAGGATTGTTAGAAACAACCTGTCAGTTTAAAATGTCATTTTTTTATTGATTAAATAGTACATGCAATGTAGTTTTATCTCATTTTATTGAGTCATAAGTTCATAGATCATAGATTATCATCATTTTGGGAACATTTTCAGGTCTTGATGAAATAATCTCCCATCTTAGAATCTCTAGAAAATTTTGAGCTCAAGATGTAGCAAGAAGTATAAAAATACGAGAAACATTATTGTAAAAAGGTTCGAAAGTAAAACCAATCGTATTACCTTTTTGCTTGATCTCTCTTGAAGACTTGAGTGTTCTTCAAGAAGGATTTTTGGAACTTGGATTCGGTCTTGGAGGAATACGAAAAGGTTTAGAAAGAGAAAGAGAGAGAAAAGTAAAGGTGAAATGAAATTTTTTCAAAAGAGGTGGGGTTTTTATATGAAGGTAGAGGGGGCGGCCCATATATGGCCCAACCACCGTATTTTTCTTTTATTTTTCTTATACAAACTCAGCCCAAATAAATATAAATTTAAATACATTTTATCAATACCAATATAATTATTCATTATTAAATTAAAATTCTAAATTTTGTAAAAAAAAATTATTTGCACATACAGTTAAAACTTTATATTTTTAAATTTTTAAATTTTATAATATCGACTTTATTTATTTTAAGAGAATTTTAATATATTTGGCATTACATAAGTTACTTTATCAGTTACCCGTCGTGACAGGGTTTTCTGAGCTACAAATTTGGGAGCTAAGTCAATTGATTTTCTAATCAACATGACTAATTCCTAATAAATTAAAGTCCTGATTATAGGAGTCCTTTTAAAGGTGCTAACCTGATGCTCCAAAAGTGATGGATGTCACAGTTTCCCCATGCTAGAAATATTTTGTCTCGAAATTTGATTTCTCAGTTCTTAGCTTTGGATCCATTTGTGAATAAGTGAGGATACTTGTTTCTCATAAAATTCTCTCTTTCCCAAGTGTACTCTGGTCCATGCCTTGAGCTCCAATGAACTTTTACAATCGGAATCTTAATTCGCCTCAACTGCTTGACTTCTCTGTCCATGATTTCGATCGGTTTTTCAACGAAGCGTAGGTGGTCGTTAATTTGCACCTCTTCCAATGGTATGACCAGTGTTTCACCAGTTAAACACTTTTTGAGGTTTGATACATGAAATGTATCATGAATGGTGCCTAACTCTTGTGGCAATTCTAGCTTGTATGCCACTGGTCCAACTCTTTCAGTTATTTCAAATGGACCAATATATCGAGGACCCAATTTGCCTCTTTTCCCAAAACGCATTATTCCTTTCCAAGGTGAGACTTTCAAGAGTACTTTATCTCCCTTTTGGAATTCCAATGGTCTCCTCCGATTGTCCGCATAACTTTTCTGACGATCTCTTGCGGCCTTGAGTCTATCTTTGATAATTACAATCTTGTCAGTAGTTTCCTGAACTACATCGGGTCTAGTTAATTGCCGATCACCGACTTCTAACCAACTAAGTGGCGATCTACATTTACGTCCATATAACGCTTCATATGGCGCACACTGAATACTGGCATGATAACTGTTATTGTACGCGAATTCAACTAACGAAATGTGCGTATCCCAGCTTCCGCCAATATCTATGGCGCACGTACGTAACATATCTTCCAATGTCTGGATGGTTCTTTCCATCTGTCCATCCATTTGGGGGTGATACGAAGTACTTTAATCCAGACGTGTACCCAGCCCTTTTTGAAGTGATTGCCAAAATTTTGACGTAAATCGACTGTCTCTATACGATATGATGGAAAGAGGTACCCCATGCCGATTGATGATTTCATTAATATAAATTTGTGCCAGTTTCTCCATCTTATAATTTTCTCGAATCGGCAGAAAATGAGCAAATTTCGTCAGTCGATCCACAATTACCCATATTGCATCATGCCCTTTCCCAGTCCTGGGCAACCTAGTTATGAAGTCCATCGATATTTGTTCCCATTTCCATTGGGGAATCTCAGGTTGCTGAAGTAAACCGGATGGTTTTTGATGTTCAGCCTTGACCATTGCACAGGTTAAACATTTATTTACATACATAGCAATGACTTTCTTCATTCCAGGCCACCAATAGTGTTCCCTCAATTCCTTATACATCTTATCCGCTCCGGGGTGAATTGAATACTTTGATCGATGGGCTTCATTCAGAATTATGGATCTAAGATTGCCTGTGTTAGGAATCCAAACCTTATTTCCCAGATAAATGACTCCATCAGCCTTCAATTGAAACTTAGTTTCCATGTGGTGTAGGATCTTATTTTTCAAATTCTCTTTCTTCAATGCCTCTTTTTGATCTTGGAGAATTTGTGCTTTCAAACTCGTGGTTACCACTGTTCTCAAAGCTCGCACTCTTGTTGGCTTCACCCTTTCCTTTCTGCTCAAGGCATCAGCTACTACATTAGCCTTGTCTGGATGGTACTTAATTTCACAATCATACTCATTGAGCAGTTCAATCCATCTTCTTTGCCTCATATTTAGCATTTTCTGATTGAAGATGTGTTGTAGGCTTTTGTGATCAGTGAACACAGTGCACTTGATACCGTATAGGTAATGCATCCAAATCTTAAGTGCAAATACAACAGCTCCTAATTCTAGATCATGTGTAGTATAATTCTTTTCATGCACTTTGAGTTGTCTCGAGGCATATGCAATGCCTTTATCTTTTTGCATAAGCACACATCCTAATCCTTGATGTGATGCATCGCAGTATACCACAAAGTTTTCCGAACCTTCTGGTAATGACAAAATTGGTGCATTGCACAGTCTATGCTTAAGAGTTTCAAAGGCCTCTTCTTGCCTCTCTCCCCAAACAAATTTTTTGTCTTTTTGTGTTAAGGCTGTGAGTGGTTGCGCAATCTTTGAAAAATTCACAATGAATAACCGATAATAGCCTGCCAAACCAAGAAATTGACGTATTTCTGTCTGGGTGTTCGGGGTTTCCCATTTGTTAATGGCCTCAATCTTCGCAGGGTCTACATGAATTCCTTTTTCATTGACCACATGACCTAGAAATTGTACTTCTCGAATCCAGAATTCACATTTGGAGAATTTTGCGTACAATTTTTGGTTCCAAAGTAACTCTAAAATCACTCTCAGATGTTGCTCATGATCTTTCTTGCTTCTTGAATAAATTAGTATATCATCTATGAAGACAATTACAAATTTATCCAAGTATGGTCTGCAAGCCCTATTCATTAAATCCATGAAAACAGCTGGGGCATTGGTTAATCCGAATGGCATAACCAAAAATTCATAATGGCCATACCGAGTCCAAAATGCCGTTTTAGGATTGTCATCCTCTCGAATTCTCACTTGATGATATCCGGATCGAAGGTCAATCTTTGAAAAGTATACAACACCTTGAAGTTGATCAAATAAGTCATCGATCCTAGGAAGAGGATATCGATTCCTTATAGTYAACTTATTAAGCTCCCTATAGTCAATACACATCCGCATCGATCCATCTTTCTTCTTGATGAACAAAACTGGTGCACCCCATGGTGAAAAACTAGGTCTTATGAATCCTTTATCTAGCAATTCCTGGAGTTGTCCCGACATCTCTTGCATCTCCGATGGGGCCAATCGGTATGGTGCCTTGGCCACTGGGGCAACTCCTGGAATTAAATCGATACCGAACTCGACTTGTCTTGGTGGGGGTAATCCTGGTAGATCCTTAGGAAATACTTCAGGAAACTCCCGTACTACAGGGAAGTCTTCGATACTTCTTCCTTTAACATTCCTATCTACAATATGTGCCAAAAATGCATCATAGTTCTTCTTTAAGTATTTCTGCATCTTTATGCATGATACGATCTTAATTTTCCAATCAGGCTTCTCTCCTTGAATTATAAGTGCTTCTCCTTTTTCTTGAGGAATTCAGATAATCTTTTCCGAACAAACTATTTCAGCTCGGTTTTTAGATAACCAGTCCATGCCTATAACTATATCAAAACTTCCTAACTTAATTGAAATAAGATCTATGCTAAAATCCTTCTGTGCTAAGCTTAAAGTGCAGCCCATGATTATTTCTCTGGTCTTAATTTCTTGGCCATTGGCAAACTCTATTATATAGTCTTCCTTCATCCTTCGAGATTTTAAATTAATCTTTGGCCTAAAGTCTAGGGATACAAAACTTCTATCAGCTCCTGAGTCAAATAGTACCGATGCAAATTCATTATCTAAGAGAAATGTACCTGTAACCACATTAGGATCATGCCTGGCCTCCCTTGCTCCAATTTCAAATGCTCAGCCACGTGCTTGACTTTCAGAGTTTCCTTGGTTGGCTGGTCGGGTTTGATTAACATTCATTCCTTGCTTTCTCTTCGGACATACATTTCTCATATGATCCGGGCTCCCACATTCAAAACATAATCACTTTTGACAATCTTTTGTGGAATGGCCCCCTTTGTGGCACCTCTGACAAATAATGCAATTTCCCCAATGTGGAAATTTACATTTATTGCACTTAGCTTGCTTTCTTGATTCACCACCTAAGTGTGGACTCCAAAGTTCCCTACCGATATCTTATTCTTGCCGAACCTATTCCCAAATCTCGGGTTTCTTAGTTCTCCCACCTTTCTTTTTCCTTTGTTGAACTCTCCTGACTGAATTGCATTATTGGTGAGTTTGGTTGCAATATCTATTGCCTCCTGAAGGGTCCTTGGGTTTGCCGAGGTAATATTTCCTCGGATTTTTGCAGATAAGCCCCATATATACCTTTCTATTCGAACCTCTTCGGGTGTCACCAGATGTGGCGCTAAATTGGCTAACTCATGGAATTGTGTAATGTAGGCAGCTATGTTTTCCTCCTTCATTTCAAGATTCCATAACTCCATTTCCAACTTTTGGAGTTCACTTCTTGGACAATACTCGTTCTTAAGAAGTTTCTTGAATTCTTCCCATGAAAGTTGATTGGCTACTTCACGACCCCTTGTCTGAACTAATGTGTTCCACCACATCAAAGCTCTGCCTTGCAATAAACATGCAACACATTCTACTTTGTTTGCTTCTAGGCATTTGCTGATATGGAGGACAGACTTCATGCCTTCAATCCAGGTCAACAATCCTACGGCTCCCTCATTTCCATGAAATTCCTTCAGATTGCAGGATCTGAAGGATTTATAGGTGCATTCCCTAGATGTCCTAGGCTCAGAACTGGTAGGCTAATTAACATTCAGACCCGCAACCACCTGACTGACTATATTGGGTAGCGCAACCAAGAGTTGCTCTGATACGAGTCGTGCAACCTCTGGGTTTTCTATCCTTGGCGGCATCTTCTATGGCATGATAAAAAGGAAGTCCCATTATTTTCATGATAATATTACGAATAATAATTTCTAATCAACAGGATGATGCATATGATATGATATCATTAGAGCAGTCATATGATCATCAGAATATTTCATATTCATCCAAAATTCATTACATTCAAACGACTTCAAAAGATACTAAAGGGTTTTCCAAAAGATTAAAATCCCTCAAAACAAAGTTTAAACTTCAACAAAAGAGTAGTGATCTCAACACTAAACATTGCTTCTAGAGTAGCATCTAGCAGATAATCACTCCTAGTGCTAGTATCAACAGTACACTTGCCATTAAACATCTATACAATCTTTTAATTTCGTGTCTTGCAGCGACGACAACATCCGAGTTCCTTATCATTCGCTGGTGATGCGCCTCCATCACATCGGACAGGTTGTTCAAAATGTGATGATGATATCCCAGCCGGGTTTGGTGGGTTTGAGTTTCCACTGCAATTCTCTGCACCCATTCTTGTTCCTCTAGAGTCATGCCCT
>NC_037538.1:19502032-19512965 GCF_001531365.2 Cynara cardunculus var. scolymus
AAGTGCTTCGCTGGTTGCTAAGTCCAAGTCATATGGGTCAACATCTTCATTGATTGGTATGCTCCTTCTAGATCGACCAATCGCGTACCCAGATTCGTCCGCTGAATATTCACTAGATGATGACATAGTGATCTATAATATTGGCAAACTTAATTACTAATCACATCATCAATAAAACTCTTAAGGTTAAGACGAGAGTTGCTATGGTAGAAGCATAAGGGTATAAAACAAATTAGAGCTTCTGAATGACCAGAGCCTCTGGTTGACCAGAGCCTCTGGTTGCATTACCAGAGCTTCTGGTCGAGGTTCCCATACTTGGAACTATTTTTTACTATTATCTCATCGATCTCTGATTTAACCTTTATAACAATCCATTGAATCTCTTGGTTCATCGATCTCAGATTCCTCATGTATGGTAAACCGATGAATCGCCTTCCATCGATCTTTGGTTCCTCATACTTGGCAAACCAATGGATCGCCTTCCATTTATCTCCGGTTCCTCATTCTGGGCAAACCGATGAATCGCCTTCCATTGATCTCTGGTTCCTCATACCTGGCAAACCGATGAATCACCTTCCATCAATCTCTGGTTCCTCATATTAGGCAAACCAATGGATCGCCTTCCATTGATCTCTGGTTCCTCATACTAGGCAAACCAATAGATCGCCTTCCATCGATCTCTGGTTCCCTATACTTGGTAAACCAATGGATCGTCTTCCATCGATCTTTGGTTCCTCATACTTAGAAAATATTTCCTTTTCATAGACTAGAGCCTCTGGTTCTTCTAACCAAAGCCTCTGGCTCTCGAAATCAAGCCAACCAGAGCTTCTGGTCGCTCTTCACTTAAACAGAATAGTGGTCTTTCAATCAAATCTAGAACACAGAGCTCACTTCCTATGTCAAGGTAAATCTTACCTAAGGTGTAGTGCGAATTCTTAAATACAGAGACTATAGAGACTAGATCCTTTATCCATGTTCTGCTACCAAGTGTTCAAATACAAAATTGACCCTCTGATCGAATTAGTGCTCTATATAACTTGCTTCACTTCACAACCAGAGCTTCTGGTTAGTCTAGGGCGATCGATATTCAAAATTCATGCAAACACACACGATCATGCTTTTCAGGTTTTAGATAAAAATCTCTAAATTTGAGCTTATTTTTAACTCGTCTGATTGGAATTGCTGAAAATTTTAACTTCAGGTCAGGGAGAGCAGCAAGCTGTTAATACACCTGTCCCAACAGTCCTCTCTATGCAATGTGTGTGTTGTGGCGGAGAACATTCGTATAAACATTGTACTCATAATTCTGAATCAGTAAATTATGTTCATAACAGAGCTAATCCCTATTCCAACACATACAATGCTAGTTGGAGATAACGTCCGAACTTTTCCTGGAACAGTCCCAGTTTAAATCCACCAGTCAATAAACAACAAGGAATTTCTAATTTCCAACCACAACATCTTGGAAATAATTCTAACTCTCAGAATCACCAATAAAGTTTTTAGAATTCACAACCACCTTTTCAGAAGAAACCTCCTCCACAAGCATAATCATCATTTTCTGTGGAAGCAATGATAAAAGGGCTTTTCGCACATGCTCAAGCCTAAAATCAAGCTTTGATTAATCAACAAAGTGCTGCCATCAGGAACTTAGAGACTCAAGTCAGTCAACTTGCACTCAACCAGAACAATCGAGCCCTTAGTACCTTGCCCAGTAATACAAAAGTCCCTAGAGACCTAGGAAAGGAACATGTGAAAGTAGTAACCCTTAGGAATGGGAAAGAGTTGACAGAGGCCATGCAAAAAGATTGGGAACCAATTTTGTCAAAAACTGATGCTACATCATTGGTCCCTGCCAAAGAAAGACCGGTCCAACCTTTAGAGAAGCAAGCATTTGAGACCACCACTTCTGTTCCCCCTAGATCACACTATCCATTACTCTTTCCAGAGGATGCTTTAAAACAGTCAGAAAAGACTGAGGTTTTAGAGACCCCTAAGTTTGATACTGAGACTCCATTTGAACCTCCAAAGTACACCACAAAGACTCAAGGCATTCAAGACCCATCTTGCTCAACACATCCAAGCAAAAATGTGATAAAACCAATCCCTCCTTATGTTCCCTACCTCCAAACGTTGAGG
The DNA here is from genome assembly GCF_001531365.2 of Cynara cardunculus var. scolymus. Taxonomy (NCBI): domain Eukaryota; kingdom Viridiplantae; phylum Streptophyta; class Magnoliopsida; order Asterales; family Asteraceae; genus Cynara; species Cynara cardunculus. The sequence goes on from NC_037538.1 coordinate 19,504,172, forward strand.
AATCAAAAAGAGGAATTGCACTTTAAGAAGTTCTTGGATGTGTTCAAGAAATTGCACATCAACATACCACTTGTTGAGGCAGTTGAGTAAATGCTTGGTTATGCTAAGTTTCTAAAGGACAACCAACGTAAGAAGAAGTTGACTGAATATGACACTATAGCCCTTACCAAAGGATTAGTGCACTTTTGACGAATAGCATACCTCCTAAGCTAAAAGATCTAGGGAGTTTTACCATTCCTTGTTCAATAGGTGGGAAGGAGATAGGAAAAGCCTTATGTGACTTAGGTGCTAGTATCAACTTCATGCCTTTATCCATTCTCAACACCTTAGGCATAGGTGAAGCTAGACCTACCACGGTTACACTCCAATTGGCAAACAAATTCATTGCATACCCTAAGGGAAAGATTAAGGATGTGTTAGTGCAAGTTGATAAGTTCATATTTCCGACAGATTTTATCATACTAGACTTTGAGGCAGATAAGGACATTCTTATTATTTTAGGGAGACCATTTCTAGCCACCGGAAGAACTCTGCTAGATGTCTAGAGAGGAGAGTTGACCATGAGACTTCAGGACCAAAAATTCACATTTAATGTTTTCAACTCTCTAAAGTACCCTGATTACTTGGAAAAGTGTTCAAGAATTTGTGAAATAGAATCAATGTGTCATGAGAAAGGAGTCCAGGAAACCCTTAAGTTGAAAGAAAATAGTGATGAGGTAATAGAGGAAGAGACTGTTGAGGAATTAGAGGCGGTAGGATATGATGTTGTCAAAGTAGATGTTGTCAAAGTAGATGTTGCAGCATTTGAGCTGCTGGAAAATAGTGAGCAAAAGAACTTCACCCCATCTATTGTATCACCACTTGACTTAGAATTGAAACAACTCTCATCCCATTTGAAGTATGCTTTTTTAGGAGAAGAAGGCAAATTGCCTGTTAACATATCATCTACCCTAGAATTGCATCAAGAAAAGAAGTTGGTTGATATGTTGAAGTTGCACACAGAAGCTATGAGATTGATCATTGACGACCAAAAGAGGATTAGTCCTTCTTTTTGTCAACATAAAATCATCCCAGATGACAATAACTTCACATCCATAGAGCCACAAAGAAAGGTGTCTACTTTTGACAAAGCCGTAAATAAATTATTCGGTCTCTCACCTCACATAGATTCTGAGAATGATGCACTCTTGCACACAGCCTCTGAGGCATATTTGGTTGAGATCATGACTTTCCTTGGAATGCTTGAGACTGATTGGAAGCCTTACACTCATTTCATGTTGAAAACCTTTAAGGTTGCCAATTTGTCCTATGATAAGAATGTTTGGATAAGCTTTATTAGACAATATTTATCATCGACTAATCAAAACAACTCCATTTTTGTAGAAAGGTTGGTGCTTTTGTTGAGTCTTATAACAGGTGAGAATATCAACTTTCGTGAAAACATTCTGAAGGCCATCAAGGTAGATAATAAGAGTCTGTTTGAAGAGAATGAGAAGTTGAAGAAGGAGATGGCAGCTCAGGCTTCAAAGCCTACTCCTACAGAGTAGGACAGGTTCTAACCACCTTCTTTAGCTTTCATATTTTATTCTTTTGAGTTGGGAATAGTTTTTATAGCTTTTAGTCTTATTTTTATGCATGATCACCTGATTTGAGGACTGTTACACATGAGATCATAGCCCAAATAATTCTATTGATTACCTGTCATTCAATCAAGAAATTTTGTTCTTGCTAGAATTAGCAAAGCTCTTTTTGGGCAACACTTTGATCACACAATACACAATAGGAAATGAGATAGGCCTTCTTTTCTATGATCATAATAGCCACTTGCACCTTTCAAACACCATACACCCCACGAAGCTCCAATGAGGACATTGTTGTACTTAAGTTTGGAGGAGGATTGTCATATAAGGATAAAGATCAATACAAAAGAGCAAAGCTCTAATTTGACTCCTTATCAGAAAAAGTCTTGGAAAAACACAACAAAAGTTCCATATGGGCTATGTGTTTTGGAAAAGCACAACAAAAGTCCCATAGGGGCTATGTGCATACTCCCATCAAAAGAGGCCAAAGTACCTAAAATTGAAAAATTTAAAATATAGAGTATTTAAAGAAAAAGGATATAAGAGAAAAGAAATGCCAAAGAGATCCCTATAAGCCCTATTGATCCTAAAAATGTGATTGTGTTTGAGCTTAACAAAGAAAAAGGTAATGCTAGCTTATGTTCATACAAGAACTTGGTTTTGAATGACTCATCTTGGACTTATGAAAGGCTATGAACTTCATGTTTGGTATAACTCTCATTGGGTGGGCACTTAATGCCTTGGTCATGCATTTTTGTTCAAATTGAGTCTTTTTGTTTGTCTTTTGGTTGCTTGGGGACAAGAAACGGTTTAAGTTTGGGGTGTGATATATGTTGAGAATTCAACATATAAGGCACTCGTTTTATGTTTTATTAGTTAAATTAGTTTCCTTTCATTCCCACTTTGAGTCATTTTTATTAATTTCTTTATACATTTGTTATTATGGAGCTAAATTGTTGATCCCAGATCTTTCAATAACACTAATAATCTAGTTATCAATAACCAAATTGTAGTGATTTAATGAAGAAAGTTATGAAGTCTCAAGAATAAAATAAGAAAATTTAAGGACAACTTTGAGCTTCAAAGGTTTTACTTTATAGATTCAGAAATGTAAAACAAAGAGTAAAAACCTTATTTTTACAATAGACCTAATCATCTATTTATACTARAYDRYTATTAAGAAGATAACTATCTAATGCTACTTTCTAGCAAATCGTCTAGCTAACAGATAGGGTTTATCTTTCACATGGATAAACATTAACAATAAGATAAACTCGGATTCCAGCTGTTGATTTGTCATCTCCAGCTGTCATTCATGGTATGATGATTTCATTCTTATCTTCAAATCTTCATTGCATGCTTGGATGRAGTGCTGGAAAATCTTCTAAGTGTTGCTTGTCCAGAGGATCGATGAGGATGCTYTTTCCATCGCATCCTTGGACCTGTCCATTGATCCTCTGGTTGAACTTGTCCATTGGTCCAATGGTTGAACTTGTACATCGGTCCAATGGTTGAACTATCCATCGATCCAATGGTTGAATTCCAGACTTAGTCGATTCTGCCTTGATGTCTTCATCGGTCTTCTGGTTCTTCATCACTTGTTGTTTTTTATTACTTTTTACACCATGAGTTATGGGGTTTAACAATCTTCCCCTAAGTGATGAAATAACAAACATAGTCTAATCTAGATACATGTGTGAAGAATAGACACTAATCTGGTAGAAAAACATCAAACTCCAAATTTTCATTGGATGATGAAATTTCTTTACAATACTGGAACAAAATACATCAAGGCAAAATACACCAAAGATTTGAGTCATCACTTATCTACCTGAGTATATCTCTCTGAAGCGCAAGAGTAGTCTTCGATAAGCAATGACTGTTGATATCTCATGTATGAGATGATTCCCCTCTTCCCTTGGCACATGGTTTCTGCCCAGTCTTTCTCTAATGTTTTTTCGAAACCATTCAAGTGTATCTGTTGAATACTTGAAGGCTTCAGTCATTCTGAAGAACTTTTTAACCCCAAACTCATTCTTGTAAACAAGTCCGAGTTCGGGTTGAGTAAGAACTAAAGCATAACGTATCTCCTGCAAGCCCTGGAAATCTTCATTTGGAGGAGCACAGGATAGTCTCTCGATGCCTAGCCTGAAAGCGATTTCAAAATCTGTTTTGGCTCTGAGCTTTACCAGGGACTCCATTGTTTTTACTATCGCTCGATTTGCCATTCCAAACCTTATGCCATGATCCTGCCTTTGAGCTGTGTAGGCATATAATTCAATCAAGTCATATGGATTGAGGTTGATAAGGTCGTTTTCGTTGAACACGCTAACGATCCCATGGGCTCTCTCCATGCTGAACTCGATATATCGAATAGCTCTGTTGGCAAAAGACTTTATCTTCAAGTCAACGACTCTCCTTATTCCCTCATTCGAAAAGATAACTCGAGGTTCTTGAGTGGTTTGTCTGACAAATCGATGATGTAGGAGGTTCATCGACTCTGGCGATAGGATTGGAGGATTGGTTGACAAAAATTTCATCGCGATCTTGATACATGTACTGATGGATATTTTCCATCAAGATTGGTTCCCTGGGCGGCAATTGAGGACGTCTCCTCATCGACTCCATGTTCTGGATAATCTCATCTACCAGGCCTTGTGGAGGATGCCTCGAGGAAGAAGGGATGTTCGCATGCACCACGGGTTCATGGGTTAAGGGTTGAGTTTCTGTTTAGGGTTGTGTATGGGTAGAGGGTGAGTTTTCTTTGGTTGGTTGGGTAGATTCTGGTGTATGGGTTTCTGTAGGGGTTTGGGGTCGTTGAGGCGATGGTTGGTTTGTTGTGGGTTTTGGTTGTGAGGAAAGGGTGAAGGGTCGAGGTGTTGGAGTTAGGGGTAGGTTTGTTGTGGGTGAGGGAGTGAGGGTTTGGTTTGTTTCTGTAGGTGGTGTATTTGGTTCTTCATCGGTTGATGAACTCAACACGATGGGGTCTGGTATTGTGGCTGAGGGAACTTGGATATTCTGTTCTTCATCAGAGGGCAAGGCCTCAGGTTCCCTTGCTTGGGTTTGTTGGGTTGATGGTGGTTGTTATGGTGATGGTTGCTGTGGTGATGGTTGCTGTGGTGATGGTTGCTGTGGTGCCGCGGATCCTATTTGTTGTGTAGCCGCCGCCTCTTTCTCCCCCTCATGAGGTCCAAGACCTTGATCATCGGGGTCTTGGTCTTCATGCCTTGGTCGTTTATGGGGGCGGCTGGAAGAGCAGGAGACTCTTGATCTGTTCTTCTTTTTCCACATGCGAATGTGGGAAGCGAGAGTGAACACCCGAACCTTATTGCGCCTTTGTTCCATTGTGCGAAGGAGAGTGTTTGTTCGTTCTTGCTGTTGTTGTAAACTCCTCCTCAACGCAATGGTGGGTTCAACGGATCGAGCGGCAAATTTTGCACTTATCTCATTGAATGATGAGATGAGTGCCTTTGACAGAGCCCGTAGATCGGCTCTTGTGGCAAAATCTGTGCCTGTAGAGGGTGGAGGTGGTACAGAGGTTGTAGCAGACGATGGAGGATGGGGAAGGTTGGCAAGAAGATTCCTCACCTCTGTAGTGAAAGATGAGAAGGCTGCTTCATTGGATGGGGCTGTAGAGGGAGGTGGAGTTGGAATGTTATATGGGGTTTGGGCAATGATGGTGGCTGGTAGTTGATTGAGGGTGGTTTGTATGGTGGCCATTTGGGTGGTGAGGGTGGCAAGGGTTTCATCGATGGATGAGGTGGATGAAGGTTGAGGGTGAGGTATTTGGGAGGTRATGGAGGCTGGTAGTTGATGAAGATTGCGAAGGATGGTTTAGAGTTGGGTAATGATGTAGGTTAAGTTTTCATCGGCCTCAGTTGCCTGAGCCATGAGTGTGGCTATGGATTGGATTCAGATTTGGTTTCGTTGGGTGGCTAAGGATGATATGGTATTGTGTTGTTGGGTTACTGTTTGTTGGAGGATTTGAAGGCGGGATGAGTTTGTTTGGGTTTGGGTATCTATTTGGTTTAGGTGGCATTGGAGGATGGCAAGGGATTGGTGGAGGTCTGGGGTATCGGGTGAGGGTTGGTTTTCCACAATCCCTTTTACGAGGAGTTTAAGGTCATCCAAGGACCTCGTCACTGTATCAACATAGGCTTGGAACTCAGCCTTTGTGACCAGATCAGCTATGGGGGTAGCCCCTGCAACAACAGATGCTGCAGGTTGGGCCTCTGTTCCTGATGCACCCTCTTGGCCTTGTGCGAAAGGCCTCGAAGGACTTCCATCATGTCCTTGATAGCCTTCGAGAGAAGAACTATCTCACGATGTTGGAACATCCTCTTCCTCTTCCTCAGCTTCAGAGGCTGAGTAAGTGAAGCGGATGTGTGTCCCTTATGGTAGATCAAATACCGAGGGGAGTGGTGCACGAATTAAAGATCGCTCTAAACGATCTATGGGATCAATGTCAGAAGCAACAAATGCTTCTGTGTGTGTGAGGGGTAGTGGCGAGCCCTGAGGCGAAGGGGCTCTTGTTTCTTCATCACCTCTCTGTTGAGAGAGGGGGTGATGGTATATGAGGTTCCTCGGCTTGTTCATCTCCAGAGGCCCGAAGAATGGCCTCTGAATGGCTGGCTGGGGTTTGGGTGGGACTGGGTCATCCTGTATCAATATCCCTTTGGCTTTGATCGCCAGGGGTAGTAGATGTGGTTGCCCTTTGGGTAGTGGGGTGAGGAATATTTTGGTGAAGGCCGGGGGAAGCACGAGCATCATCATCATCATCATCATCTTCATCATTCGATGAAGATGACGCTGGTGCTCCCTCGCTTGGAGGAGGGGACGACTCTAAGTGCTCCGGGGTAGCTGCCCTCGGTTCTTGGGACARCATGGAGCGTWCATAGGATTGRCGTATCTCACTTGWCGATGGWATGACAGTGAGCATAGCCCRGGATAGCGGYCGGTTGATGGTGTAGCCTTCCTTCRAWAGTGTWGGGCGATGTCCTTGCATCTTGTAGTTTGGGGTGAAAGGCTCCACATCAGGTAGTCCGTGTTGCACCATCGCGTCCCCAATGAAAAGAGCACGGAAGCGGGGAAAGAGAACAGCAGATAGTGGCTTTCCTGCGGCTTGAAGTTTGCACTTTTTGATCACGACCGCATGAATCTCTTTGTAGATGTGGAAGGCGTAGTCGAGATTGAGGTTGAAGAAAAGCCCATACATAATTGTCATTATGTTGAGATTTCCTTGGTCGAGGGAACCGAGCTTGCAGGTGAGGGATCGGTTGAGGATTGAAAAGAACAAATTCCACATTGGCGGGAGGAATTGTCTTCTGAAGTATGATACATTTTGCTGTTCCCGATTGTACCCTAGCATTTTTACGAACCTGAGGATGTCATCGGAGAAAGGTGATTCGTCATATTGCTCGATCCCTAGTTCCTTTCTCGTGGGAATACACAGAACCTTAGAAACTTTTGCTCGCGATATTTTTACCGAGCAAACCATGTCGTTTGGGGCGTCTATGTCCCCCATTATTCCATGACTGGGAGGATCAAATTCGCAGGTCTGCCAGTATTGTTGAATGTACTTTAATGGTACGTTTGGGTTCACTAGAGTTAAGGCAGGGAGAAGGATACATTTATTGAAGAACTCAATCATTATCGCAAACCTGTCATCAAAGAAGGTGTTGCGTAGTTCAATCACGTGGTTGTTGGGTTTCATGGGCAGGAAGATGATTGCGCGGCTGTCGGTGCCTATGGATTGGATTCGGCTGTCATTGTTGTTGGATTCGTCAGAAGCGGAGGAGGCCATTTTTGAGGGAGTTGCAGGTTTTGAGTTCGTCGGAGTCTTGTTGTAGGTTTTGAGGCGTAAAAGAGGTAAGAATGGGGAAGAAGGGTATTTATGGGGAAGACAGGTGGGGTGGTAGTGGGGTGGTAGTGGGGTGGAGGGATGGAGTGGTAAGGGAAACGTTTCTTTGATTATTAAAATATAATAATCATGAAAATGGGTTTTATTGGATGAACGTGAGCCGTCTGGATAGGACTTGCCATTAATGTTGTGGACACGTGTCAGCCTGGGGTAAGGGTGTGAAAAGATTGAAACGGCTTATGGGGGACAGCCTGTATGGTGTCAGGCGCGTGGTTTGAGTGACGTCATGAAGTATTTGAAATGAAGAGTCATTCCAAATAATATATTGGTGAAGATGTTTCCCAAAAAAATTTTATTCAAAATCTCATCTAATTGTAAGATTAATACTAATTACGAAGTTTTGGTCTTCTAAAAACCGATGTTATAGTTTTTAGTCACAAAAGCTGCAATTTTGTATAACCTTGAAAAATGGTTTTCAATTAAGATGAGTTTGAGTGTAAAATGTATTTTCATGGAACCAGATGAGCTCTGGTTATGCATGACATAGTGGGTGTGGAACCAGAGGAGCTCTGGTTGTAATGTCAATGAAGACAAGTAGTGATGTTGGATTTGCATGATATAGAGGCTTTGGTTAACAAACTAGAGGCTCTAGTGAAGTGTGGCAATCCATTTTATAAAACCAGAGGAGGTCTGGTATTATATTTATATATAGCATTTTTTGTGACTAGAGGCTCTGGATAGTAGAACCAGAGGCTCTGGATGGAAAATGCAAGTTTACAAAAGAAAACTTTTGCTCCCCCTCAAATGATGCATATTGATTAAAATCAAAGAGTCCCCTTTACTTAGATAAAATTTGAGAAGTTTAGAAGACAGAGGCTCTGGTCTATACAACCAGAGGCTCTGGTTGAGAGAAGCATATTCCAAGGAAAGATTGCAAAGAGAACAAAGCCAGAGGCTCTGGTTGAGAAGCATGGCTTGTGGGTGTTTGAAAAAACTCAAGGACATTAAATCCAGAGGCTCTGGTCTATAGAACCAGAGGCTCTGGTTGAGTAGGCAATGAGTGGTATGAACAAGGAAAAAGAATCGTCTTTGAGACCAGAGGGGCTCTGGTGACAAAGACTTTGAATCCAGAGGCTTTGGTCTTTAGAACCAGAGGCTCTGGTTGGAAAACCTATGAAGGGAAATGGTTAAGACTTGCTTTCAAAGAATCTAAAGCCAGAGGCTCTGATCTTTAGAACCAGAGGCTCTGGTTGTAAGAAAAGAATATTTAGCAAGTAAAGGTGGAAACTTAGAAAATTTATGACTAAGTTATTGTATCACTTATGGGCATAACCATGAGATATTGAAGATCGCT
>NC_037538.1:19520534-19538243 GCF_001531365.2 Cynara cardunculus var. scolymus
ACGTCCTTTGCATTCCTTGGAAAAATGACCAAGTTTTTCGCATCTGAAACATCGAAGGTCATTTTTCTTTTCTTCCTTGTCCTCTCTCCTTTCCTCTCTTCTTTCTTCTCTTCTTTCTTCTCTTCTTTCTTCCCGTTCTTCTCTTCCATCTTTTCTTTCTTCCCTTTGATAAAATTTGGAGGGCTTTTTATCATAAGATGACTGGTACCTTTCCCTTCTAAACTCTTTTCGCTCGTAGGGTTTTCTAATGAACTTCTTTTGGAACTGTTTTGTAATCAAGGCCAAAGATTTGGCGAAAGCTTTAATTTCATCATTTGATTCAGAAGTTTCCTCTTCAGATTCTGATTCTACCACCAATGCTTTCTTGCTCTTCTTCTTGTGTTCTTTGGTAGGAGTCCTTGATTTTTCTTTTTCATCGGCAGCAAGAGCAAGGGGTCCTCCAATGGATACCTTTTTCTTCATAATGTCACTCTCTTGTGCTGCAAGAGTTCCATACAAGTCATGAAGAGACCATCCATCTAAGTCCTGGTTTGCTTGTAGGGACATAGATAGTTGTGTCCATTCATCGCCTAAGCTTTTTAGGAATAAAACATTGTTTTCTTCCTTTGTTATGATGATATCGTTTCATCAATGTGTTGAAGCAATCATAGGTCTTTTGTATCGGTTCATCAGGGAGGGCTTTGAAATTTGTGTATTCGTTGAGGCATTGCGCTCTATGATTTTTCTTTGTTTTTGCTCCTCCTTCCAGTTGGTTTGCCAGTTCATCCCAAAGTTCCTTCGCTGTAGAGCATGTATCGAGGGATTGAAAGATTTCATTGGGTAGCGCCATGATTATCAATCTCTTGGCCTTTTTATCTGTTTCGACTCTTTCTTTATCATCTTCATCCCAATTTCTTTCATTTTTCGGCATGTAGTATGCTGGAATTTCAGCTGTGGTATTTGTTCCTGGAACTCTTGGAACTAGAGTTTGAGGAATGTAGGGACTCTCCTGTATGGATCGTAGGAGATTCCTATCCATTCCCTCCAGAAAATTTACCATTCTGATATTCCATTGAGGATATTCCTCTCGTTGAAGAGTTGGCGGTTTTATGAGGGATCCAACATTGTACGCGGAATTCCAGTTGGCCATTGAAAAGTTTGGAGAAGAAGAAAGAATTTTTTTTAACGAGAAAGAAGATCAATAATTTGAGAGATTTTGAATGATCGTTTTGATTGGATAATCAATCAAGAGGCTCTGATACCAATTGTTGATCACAGATCTCTCAATAACACTAATAATCTAGATATGAATAACCAAATTATAATGATTTAATGAAGAAAGTTATGAAGTCTCAAGAATAAAATAAGAAAATTTAAGAACAACTTTGAGCTTCAAAGGTTTTACTTTAATGATTCAGAAACGTAAAACAAAGAGTAAAAGCCTTATTTTTACAATAGACCTAATCATCTATTTATACTAAACGACTATTAAGAAGATAACTATCTAATGCTACTTTCTAGCAAATCGTCTAGCTAACAGATAGGGTTTATCTTTCACATGGATAAACATTAACAATAAGATAAACTCGGATTCCAGTAGTTGATTTGTCATCTCCAGCTGTCATTCATGGTATGATGATTTCATCCTTATCTTCAAATCTTCATTGCATGATTGGATGGAGTGCTGAAAAATCTTCTAAGTGTTGCTTGTCTAGAGGATCGATGAGGATGCTCTTTCCATCGCATCCTTGGACCTGTCCATTGATCCTCTGGTTGAACTTGTCCATTGGTCCAATGGTTGAACTTGTACATCGGTCCAATGGTTGAACTATCCATCGATCCAATGGTAGAATTCCAGACTTAGTCGATTCTGCCTAGATGTCTTCATCGGTCTTCTGGTTCTTCATCACTTGTTGTTTTTCATTACTTTTTACACCATGAGTTATGGGGTTTAACATAAATATTGTGGTTAACTTGTTGGCACTCAGAGGAAGTAGCTAATGGAAACTTTTTGATTAACAGCTTGATGCTATAGCATTAGAGCAGCGACGATCTGATGTGTGCGTGACTTTTTGAAGAACTTAATGATTAAGCCGTTGCCTTTTTTATGCTTTATGGAGGACAGCTGGAGATGGTTGGATGGTGATTAAAGGGATTTATACTTTTTATGTAATCTTTTACTTTAGATCCTCTTTGTTTAACTTTTGGGTATTAACCTTTGCGTAATACTTTTGTTGTTTTGTGCCTCCTTTGTGTATAAAAGGAGGTGTTTGGCTCTTCATTTTGCATACCATCTAACAACAATTCTAAGCTTAAAATCAGCTCTCAAAGGCTGATTTGGAAAGAAATACAAGTTTTTAGCTTTTCATCTTTAATTTCTTGTCTTTTAACTTTTGGTCTTTACATTTGTGTTCCTTTACATTTATTGTAATTTACATTCGTTATTTAATTTCCGCAATTTACTTTCTCGTCATTTATTTTCTCGTCATTTATTTTCTCGTCATTTATATTCCCATCATTTATTTTCCGTTCTTTACATTTATGTCTTTACTTTCCGTCATTTATTTTACTTGTAATTTATTTTCCGTTATGAGTAGCTAAGCTTTTATAGCTTGGTTGTGAGACGGAAAAGATAAACAAATCTCTATGTGGTATCCGGACCAAGGATAGTGACGAGATGGTGTCTTCAAAATATATGGATAAACAAATCTCTTTGTTAAAAATCACTCTCTCGAGTCGATTCCCATATCATTCGAGTTGGTGTGTGTTTTAGATAGTTCATCTCTGAATCTATCGCACTTTGACACTTTTGAACAGTGACCAACCCGTCGGGAGTTAAGTTTGAAAGACATAAATGACAAGTCTCCTTGTCGACAACTTTCTCAAGTCTACCTCTTATATCATTCAAGTTGACGTGCATTCAATGGCTTATCTCTTAGTCCATGGCACTTTAACACTTTCAAAGTGATCAACCCGTCAAGAAGTGTACTTGGTTTTTATAAAAACTCGAATGAAACAATGGAACATCGTTTATGAAAACACTTAGTTACTTTATTTTGGTCGAAAAAATCTTCTTTCCGTCTCACAACCAAGCTATAAAAGCTTAGCTACTCATAACGGAAAATAAATTACAAGTAAAATAAATGACGGAAAGTAAAGACATAAATGTAAAGAACGGAAAATAAATGACGGAAAAATAAATGACGAGAAAATAAATGACGAGAAAGTAAATTGCGGAAATTAAATAACGGAATGTAAATTAAAATAAACGTAAAGGAACACAAATGTAAAGAACAAAAATTAAAAGACAAGAAATTAAAGATGAAAAGCTAAAAACTAAATACTTGTATTTCTTTCCAAATCAGCCTTTTGAGAGCTGATTTTAAGTTTAGAATTCTTGTTAGATGGTATGCAAAATGAAGGGCCAAACAACTCCTTTTATACACAAAGGAGGCACAAAACAACAAAAGTATTACCCAAAGGTTAATACCCAAAAGTTAAACAAAGAGGATCTAAAGTACAAGATTACATAAAAAGTCTAAATCCCAGATTTTTAATCATCATCTAGCCATCTCCAGCTGTCCTCCATAAAACATCAAAAAGGCAACGACTTAATCATTAAGTTCTTCAAAAAGTCACGCACACATCAGATCGCCGCTGCTCCAATGCTGTAACATCAAGCTGTTAAGCAAAAAGTTTTCATTAGCTACTTCCTTTGAGTACCAACAAGTTAACCACAATATTTAGCTCCATAATAACAAAGGTATAAAGAAATTAATAAAAATGACTCAAAGTGGGAATGAAAGGAAACTAATTTAACTAATAAAACGTAAAACGAGTGACTTATATGTTGAATTCTCAACATATATCACACCCCCAAACTTAAACCATTGCTTGTCCCCAAGCAACCAAAAGACAAACAAAAAGACTCAATTTGAACAAAAATGCATGACCAAGACATTAAGTGCCCACTCAATGAGAGTTATACCAAACATGAAGTTCATAGCCTTTCATAAATCCAAGATGAGTCATTCAAAACCAAGTTCTTGTATGAACCGTAAGCTAGCATTACCATTTTCTTTGTTAAGCTCAAACACAATCACATTTTTAGGATCAATAGGGCTTATAGGGTTACTCTCTTTGGCATTTCTTTTATCTCATAGCCTTTTTCTTTAAATACTCCATAATTCAAAATTTTCAATTTTGGGCACTTTGGCCTCTTTTGATGGGAGTATGCACATAGCCCCTATGGGACTTTTGTTGTGTTTTTCCAAAACACATAGCCCCTATGGGACTTTTGTTGTGTTTTTCCAAGACCTTTTCTGATATGGAGTCAAATTAGAGCTTTGCTCTTTTATATTGATCTCTATCCTTATATAACAATCCTCCCCCAAACTTAAGTACGACAATGTCCTCATTGGAGCTTCATGGGTGTATGGTGTTTGAAAGGCGCAAGTGGCTATGATCATAGAAAAGAAGGCCTATCTTATTTCCTAATGTGTATTGTGTGATCAAAGTGTTGCCCAAAAAGAGTTTTGCTAGTTCTAGCAAGAACAAAATTTCTTGATTGAATGCAAGTAATCAATAGAATTATTTGGGCTATGATCTCATGTGTAATAGTCCTCAAATCAGGTGATCATGCATAAAAATAAGACTAAAAGCTATAAAAACTATTCCCGACTCAAAAGAATAAAATATGGAAGCTAAAGTAAGGTGGTTAGAACCTGTCCTACTCCATAAGAGTAGGTTGTGCAGTCCGGACAGCCGCGGCTGTTGTGCCCGCAATGATCTTAGCCTTCAATCTCTCATTCTTCGCCTTGTAATGGTTCAACTTTTTCTACAGCCTTTTGATCTTGCCCGCTGAACCTTTTCCAGCTCCTCTCTCAACCTCAAAAACCTTTGCTTCGTCTTTTTTTCAGTAGCCTTTAACCTCTCTATCAACTCAGCCTGCATTTCGTCCATCCTTTCCACCATTTCAGCCCGGTGATCTATCAGATAGTCCATTAAGCTACTACCTTGCGCGAACAGATCCTCCATAACTCTTGTCATCCCATTATGCTCTCTTCCTCTATCACCTCGCTCTCTTAACCTAGAAACTGCCTCATATCAATGGACCACTTCTCTTCGCTCTCCTTGATCACCAAGTCTTCCGTATACTGAGGCACACCCTCCTGCAAAAGAAGTTTGTTAAGCAGGCCCGAGAAAAATAATTTCCCTTGATTTCTCCTTGAACAATAAAGGATGGCCTTTTGAATTAATTCCCCCACATCAATGGATTTTCCCATGACCACATAGTAAAGGAGGACAATCCTCTCAACCAATATCGAGCTATCATGAGTGGTTGGGTTGAAAGAATGCCTAATAAAGTTTACCCATACATTTTCATCGGGTGTCAAGTTGGAAGCCCTGTAAGTTTTTAACATGTAGTTGCTACGGAAGTCCCACGTTGCACCGGGCTTTCCTAACTCCCTACCAATCTTCTCTAGTTTGGCTTGGGAAGCCTTTTGAGAGAGAGTACCATACTCAGTTTTGGTCGGGGGTGATAGGCCTAAAAGTTTGTTAATGGCCTTAGCCGAAAAACTTACCCTAACACCCCGTACTTTGAGCTTGGTAGTACTATAGACACACGCCTCCGCATAAAATTCCTTAATTAATGTCAAGTTAAAAGAATTCTTTACCTCACAAAGTACCTGCCATCCGTGCTTGTTGATTACATCCCGGATATAGCCAAACTCCTTAGTGCTCCTTTGATCAAACCCTTTGTCCGGCAACACCTTTTTGTTTTTGAATTTTTCAAACATTTCTTGCGCCTTTTCTTAACTAAACCCATCAAAAGGCATTTGGGGCCTAGAAATGGATTTAGATTTGGGCTTGGATTTTACTCCAGATGGACCGGCTATTTCGACATGCCTCGATGAACCTTTTCGGGGTGATTTTCTTGGCACAAAGACTGTATGCCTCAATTGGATAGATGGTGTAGGTGTCCGTCTGGTTCTCTTCCTAGGAAGCTGTTTCTCCACAGCCTTTGATTTGGTTGTATAATCCTTTCCCAACCCTTTCCTTTTTCTCGTGGGTATTGGTGTTATACCCCTTAAATCGGCCTCTAAATCCACTTCAATTGTTGAAGAGTCAGTGGTTTCCTCCCCAACATGTGGTGCGCAATGATCAAACTAAAAAGGTTCTACCTCAACATTGTGAGGGACAAATTCAACCTTGGTCGTATGCTCATGAGTGATGTGATGATCATTCCAAGTCAAGAGGTATACTTTAGTGTCATCCAAAGCAATGGGTGATGGTGGTGATAGTTATATAAAATCCCCTTCCTTCTTAGAGGAATCAGAGGCAGTGAGTCCCTCTACCAAAAGATTAGGGCTTGAAAATGGATTTACCTCAACACCTAAGTTAGGGTTTTCAATCGCCGGCGAAGTAGTTGGGGTAGGAGCAGAGGTCTCGGCGACAGTAGGTGGTAATGGTAATGCAACATTGGCGATAAGCGGCAGAGTTGAGAGTGGACAGTCGGTCGTGAGGGACGGGGTCGGTTTTGCACGCGAAGGAAAGTCGACGACTCTTGGAGGAATCAGCCGTGGTTGCGGCGGTGATGAAGGTGGAGACGACGAAGGGCTATTGGCGACTAGGTCAATCATCTTCGGTTCCCCTGTTCGTTGCGAAGTTGAGGTGAATGCTCGCCGGTGATTGCTTCATCGCACCAGCGATGGTGGGTCGCGAATGGCCGGTCGCTTCATTTGGGCCATGATTTTACAATAGAACAGTGGTGTGGCTTTCTTAGTGTTAGAGAGGGTGGTAATATGACGATGCTCTTTGAGGTCTTAGTGACTAATGGAGATGAGATGGTTGATGGAGAGGCCGGTGACGGCGATGATGCTTCTTGGGAAGATGAAGGGTCTCTTCTCAATTAAGTCTCCTTTCTTGCTTTCTTTTCTTAAAAATTGACGGTTAAGGAAAAACCACTGGACAAAGAGGTTATCTAGAGGTTACAAAAACTTATCATTATGGAGGGAGTGGGGTATTTTTGCATGGGGAACAAAGTCTGAGAAAAAACTGATAAATTCTTTGCTGATGCTTTCTAGGCGGCTACTAATGTCATGTGTACCTTCCTTGATTTTCTAAAAATTTCCACCGAACTTCACATGTGAAATTTCAATGGGAATGCTGCAACATCGGCAGTAACAAACTTATAAAACATAACTGCCCTAATATATAGATATAAAAAGGAAACATATTTACAAACATCACTGGACTTTGAAAAGTCCACATACACCTCTATTTCCTAAGGTGTAGCCAAATTCTCAGAGCAATGCTTTGGGAATGCTACAGGATCATGAAATACCTTAACTCATTACCCATTCACTTTAAACACGGTGTTGTCCTCCGGGTTAATTAGGTCAACTGCTCCATAAGAGTAAACCTTATAAATGGAAAAAGGTCCAAACCACCTAGACTTGAGCTTTCCTGGGAATAGTTTCAACCTAGAGTTGAACAAGAGGACTTTATGTCCTTCTTTCAAAACTCTGTGCTGGATTATGTTATCATGCCACTTCTTTGTCTGTTCTTTAGAGAGCTTGGCATTTTCATAAGACATATGTCTTTGTTCCTCAATTTCACACAGTTGTAGCTTTATTTTCTTTCCAGCTTCATCCAAAGACATATTTAGCTCTTTGATTGCCCAATATGCTTTGTGCTCAAGTTTTAAAGAAAAATGACAGGCTTTTCCATAGACTAGCTTGTATGGAGACATACCAATTGGTGTGCTATGCTCATAAAGCATCGTCTAACTTGAATGCCCAGTCCTTTCTATTGGGTTTGACAATTTTTTCCAAAATGCTTTTAATTTCTCTATTAGAGAGCTTTACCAAACCATTCATCTGCGGGTGGTAAGCTATGGCAACCCTATGGTTAATATTGTATTTTTCAAGAACTCCTTTTAACAAATTGTTCACAAAATGGGTACCCTCGTCACTAATTAGTGCTCTCGGAGTACCGAACCGTGTGAAAATTTGTTTTTGGAGGAACTTAACCACAATTTTGGCATCATTTGACACACATGCCATAACTTCCACCCATTTTGACACGTAGTCAACAGCCACAAGTATGTATTGGTAATTGTTTGATGGAGGGAAAAGACCCATAAAGTCTATTCCTTATACATCAAATAATTCAACTTCAAGTATCCCATATAATGGCATTTCATTTCTTTTAGACATGGAGCCACTCATTTGACATTCGTTGTACCTCTGTGCAAAATTGTGGGAGTCTTTAAAAATGGCTGGCCAATAAAAACCGGACTGTAGGACCTTGGTTGCAGTTCTTTGGCCCCCAAAATGGCCTCCGTATGGTGCATGATGGCAATGCTGCAGGATTGCTCCCACTTCAGATTCAGGCACACATCTTCTTCAAATCTGATCTGCACCAAGTTTAAACAAAAATGGGTCATCCCACAGATTGGATTTAGCATCATGAAAGAATTTTTTCAACATGTGGCCTGTGTATAGAAGGTTTTATTCCACAGGCCAAGAAATTTGCTAAATCCGCAAACCATGGTGTTTTTGGTTGTTCTATCATGAGGATTCTTTCATCCGGAAAAGTCTCACTAATGTCCACTCCTCCTATCTCAGGTTCTTCTAACCTAGATAAATTGTCTGCCACTTGATTATCTACTCCCTTTCTATCAAGTATCTCCCAGTCAAATTCTTGCAATAATAGCACCCATCTTATTAACCGAGGCATTGCATCTTTCTTTGAGATCAAATACTTGATGGCTGCGTGATCGGTATGTAGATTTACCTTTGTTCCCATCAAGTAAGATCTAAACCTTTCAAAAGCAAAAACTATGGCCAATAATTCATTTTCTGTTGTGGTGTAATTAATTTGTGCTTCGTTCAAATTTAACTTGCGTGATAAATTGAATGAAACACCTTTTCTTTCCTTTGTCCTAACACAACATCCACCGCCTAATCACTCGTGTGACACATAATCTCGAAAAGTTTGTTCCAATCAGGGGCAACTACCACTGGAGCCATGACTAAAGCTTTCTTCAAAGTTTTGAATGCATTTATGCATTCATCATTAAAATCAATTTTTTGATCATGTTGTAGGAGTAGCCAGAGAGGTTTTGAAATTTTTGAAAAATCTTTGATGAACCTCCTGTAAAACCCGGCATGACTCAGAAAGCTTCTAATTCCCTTAACAGTGGTTTGTTCCGGTAGTTTTTCAATAACTTCGAGTTTTGCTTTATCTACCTCAACCCTTCTTTTAGAAATTTAGTGCCCAAGAACAATTCATTCCATGACCATGAAGTAACATTTCTACTCATTGAGGACCAAATATGTTTCCTCACATCTTTCCAAGCTTTTTTTCAAATTATCTAAGCAGTTGTCAAAAGATGAACCATATACAGAAAAATCATCCATAAATATTTCAATGGATTTTTCAAGCATATATGAGAATATGGACATCATACACCTCTAGAAGGTGGCAGGAGCATTACATAATCCAAATGGCATCCTTCTAAAAGCAAAAGTGCCATAAAGACAAGTAAAGGTGGTTTTCTCTTAGTCCTTGGGAGAAATGGCTATTTGATTGTACCCTGAATAACCATCCAAGAAACAATAGTACTATTTGCCGGCTACTTTGTCCAACATTTGGTCAATATGAGTTAGTGGAAAATGGTCTTTTTGAGTAGCCTTGTTTAGCCTCCTATAATCCACGCATATTCTCCAACCGGATACAACTCTAATGGGGATAAGTTCATTTTTATCATTTGTGGTGACTGTAAACCCTCCCTTTTTTGGAACACACTGGACTGGGCTAACCCAAGAACTATTGGCTATTGGGAAGATAAGTCTTGCATCTAACCATTTCAAAATCTCTTTCTTTACTACCTCTTTCATGACAGGATACAACCTTCTTTGAGGTTCTATGGATGTGAAATTCTTATCCTCTTAGATGATCTTATGTTGACAAATAGAGGGACTAATCCCTTTAAGGTCAGCAATGGTCCATCCTAAGGCCTTTTTGTGCAACTTCAACATATCCACTAGTTTCTTTTCTTGATGCAAGTCTAGGGTAGATAAGATGATGACAAGCAATTTGCCCTCTTCTCCTAGTAAAACATATTTCAGATGGGATGGGAGTTGCTTTAACTCCAAGTCAGGTGGTGATATCATGGACGGGGTGAAGTCTTTTTGCTCACTATTTTTCAGCAGCTCAAATGCTGCAGCATCCACTTTGAGGCAGATTTTATCATACTAGACTTTGAGGCAGATAAGGACATTCCTATTATTTTAGGGAGACCATTTCTAGCCACCGGAAGAACTTTGATAGATGTCTAGAAAGGAGAGTTGACCATGAGACTTCAAGATCAAAAAGTCACATTTAATGTTTTCAACTCTCTAAAGTACCCTGATTACTTGGAAGAGTGTTCAAAGATAACTAAAATAGAGGAAATGTGCCTTGGAGAAGGAATTCAGGAAAACTTTAAGTTGGAAGAAGAGTGTGATGAGAAAATAGAAGAGGAAAATGTTGAGGAAATAATGGAAATAGGAAATGATATTGTCCTAGTGGATGCAGCAGCATTTGAGCTGCTTGAAAATAGTGAGCAAAAAGACTTCACCTCGTCCAAGATATCACCACCTGACTTGGAGTTAAAGCAACTCCCATCCCATCTAAAATATGCTTTTCTAGGAGAAGAGGCAAATTGCCTGTCATCATCTCATCTACCCTAGACTTGCATCAAGAAAAAAAAACTAGTGGATATGTTGAAATTGCACAAAAAGGCCTTAAGATGGACCATTGCTGACCTTAAAGGGATTAGTCCCTCTATTTGTCAACATAAGATCATCTAAGAGGATAAGAATTTCACATCCATAGAACCTCAAAGAAGGCTGAATCATGTCATGAAAGAGGTAGTATAGAAAGATATTTTGAAATAGTTAGACGCAGTAATTATCTTCCCAATAGCCAGTAATTCTTGGGTTAGCCCAGTCCAGTGTGTTCCATAAAAAGGAGGGTTCACAGTCATCACAAATGATAAAAATGAACTTATCCCCACTAGAGTTGTATCCGGTTGGAGAATATGCATGGATTATAGGAGGCTACTCAAAAAGACCATTTTCCACTATCTTTCATTGACCAAATGTTGGACAGAGTAGCCGGCAAAGAGTACTAATGTTTCTTGGATGGTTATTCAGCGTACAATCAAATAGCCATTTCTCCCGAGGACCAAGAGAAAACCACCTTTACTTGTCTTTATGGCACTTTTGCTTTTAGAAGGATGCCATTTGGATTATGTAATGCTCCTGCCACCTTCCAGAGGTGTATGATGTCCATATTCTCATATATGCTTGAAAAATCCATTGAAATATTTATGGAATGATTTTTCTGTATATGGTTCATCTTTTGACAATTGCTTAGATAATTTGAAAAAGAGCTTGGAAAGGTGTGAGGAAACAGATTTGGTCCTCAATTAGTAGAAATGTCACTTCATGGTCAAGGAAGGAATTGTTCTTGGGCACTTAATTTCTAAAAGAGGGGTTGAGGTAGATAAAGCAAAACTCGAAGTTATTGAAAAACTACCAGAACCTACCACTATTAAGGGAATTAGAAGCTTTTTGGGTCATGCCGGATTTTACAGGAGGTTCATCAAAGATTTTTCAAAATTTTTAAAACCTCTATGTCTACTCCTACAACATGACAAAAAATTTGATTTTAATGATGAATGCAGAAATGCATTCAAAACTTTGAAGAAAGCTTTAGTCACGGCTCCAGTGGTAGTTGCCCCTTATTGGAACAAACCTTTCGAGATTATGTGTGACGCGAGTGATTGGGCGGTGGGTGCTGTGTAGAACAAAGGAAAGAAAAGATGTTTCATTCAATTTATTACGCAAGTAAAATTTTGAACGAAGCACAAATTAATTACACCATAACAGAATAGGAATTATTGGCCGTACTTTTTGCTTTTGAGATCTTACTTGATGAGAACAAAGGTAATTATACATACCGATCATGCAGCCATCAAGTATTTGATCTCAAAGAAAGATGCAAAGCCTCGGTTAATAAGATGGGTGCTATTATTGCAAGAATTTGACTTGAAGATACTTGATAGAAAGGGAGTAGATAATCAAGTGGCAGACCATTTATCTAGGTTAGAAGAACCTGAGATAGGAGGAGTGGACATCAGTGAGACTTTTCCGGATGAAAGAATCCTCATGATAGAACAACCAAAAACACCATGGTTTGCGGATTTAGCAAATTTCTTGGCCTGTGGAATAAAACCTTCTGAGTACATAGGCCACATGTTGAAAAAATTATTTCATGATGCTAAATCCTAACTGTGGGATGACCCGTTTTTGTTTAGACTTGGTGCAGATCAGATTTGAAGAAGATGTGTGCCTGAATTTGAAGTGGGAGCAATCTTGCAGCATTGCCATCATGCACCATACGGAGGCCATTTTGGGGGCCAAATAAGTGCAACCAAGGTCCTACAGTCCGGTTTTTATCGGCCAACCATTTTTAAAGACTCCCACAATTTTGCACAGAGGTGCAACGAATGTCAAAGGAGTGGCTCCATGTCTAAAAGAAATGAAATGTCATTAAATGGGATACTTGAAGTTGAATTATTTGATGTATGGGGAATAGACTTTATGGGTCCTTTCCATCCATCAAACAATTGCCAATACATACTTATGGCTGTTGACTATGTGTCAAAATGGGTGGAAGTTATGGCATGTGTGTCAAATGATACCAAAACTGTGGTTAAGTTCCTCCAAAAACAAACTTTCACACGGTTCGGTACTCCGAGAGCACTAATTAGTGATGAGGGTACCCACTTTGTGAACAATTTGTTAAAAGGAGTTCTTGAAAAATACAATATTAACCATAGGGTTGCCACAGCTTACCACCCGCAGACGAATGGTTTGGTAGAGCTCTCTAATAGAGAATTTAAAAGCATTTTTGAAAAATTTGTCAAACCCAATAGAAAGGACTGGGCATTCAAGTTAGACGATGCTTTATGAGCATACATAACCGATTTCAAAACACCAATTGGTATGTCTCCATACAAGCTAGTCTATGGAAAAGCCTGTCATCTGCCTTTAAAATTTGAGCACAAAGCATATTGGGCAATCAAAGAGCTAAATATGTCTTTGGATGAAGCTGGAAAGAAAAAAAAAAGCTACAACTGTGTGAAATGGAGGAACAAAGACAAATCTCTTATGAAAATACCAAGCTCTATAAAGAAAAGACAAAGAAGTGGCATGATAACAGAATCCAGCACAGAGTTTTGAAAGAAGGACATAAAGTCCTCTTGTTCAATTCTAGGTTGAAACTATTCCCAGGAAAGCTCAAGTCTAGGTGGTTTGAACCTTTTTCCATTTATAAGGTTTACTCTTATGGAGCAGTTGACCTAATTAACCCAGAGGACAACACCGTGTTTAAAGTGAATGGGTAACGAGTTAAGGTATTTCATGATCCTGTAGCATTTCCAGAGCATTGCTCTGAGAATTTGGCTACACCTTAGGAAATAGAGGTGTATGTGGACTTTTCGAAGTCCAGTGATGTTTGTAAATATGTTTCCTTTTTATATCTATATATTAGGGCAATTATGTTTTATAAGTTTGTTAATGCGCAGGTTCATTTTCAAAAAGATTGTTGAAAAAAGTCGATTCTCTACTGATGCTGCAGCATTCCCATTGAAATTTCACATATGAAGTTAGGTGGAAATTTTTAGAAAATCAAGGAAGGTACACATGACATCAACAGCCGCCTAGAAGCATCAACAAAGAATTCTGCTTTTTCTCAGACTTTGTTTCCCATGCAAAAATACCCCACTCCCTCCATAATGATAAGTTTTTGTAACCTCTAGATAACCTCTTTGTCCAGTGGTTTTTCCTTAACCGTCAAATATTAAGAAAAGAAAGCAAGGAAGGAGACTTATTTGAGAAGAGACCCTTCATCTTCCCAAGAACCATCATCACCGTCGCCGGCCTCTCCATCAACCATCTCATCTCCATTAGTAACTAATACCTCAAAGAGCATCTTCCTATTACCACCCTCTCTAACACTAAGAAACCCACACCACTGTTCTATTGTAAAATCATGGCCCAAATGAAGCGACCGGCCGTTCACGACCTACCACCGCCGGTGCGACGAAGCAATCGCCAGCGAGCATCCACCTCAACTTCGCGACGAACTGGAGATGATTGACCTAGTCGCCAACAGCCCTTCGTTGTCTCCACCTTCATCACCATCACCGTCGCGGCCACGACTGATTCCTCCAAGAGTCGCCGACTCTCCTCCGCGCGCAAAACCGACCCCGTCGTTCGCGACCGACTGTCCACTCTTAACTCCGCCGCCTATCGCCAATGTTGCATTACCATTACCACCTACTRTCGCCGAGACCTCTGCTCCTACCCCAACTACTTCGTCGGCGATTGAAAACCTTAACTTAGGTGTTAAGGTAAATCCATTTTCAAGCCCTAGTCTTTTGGTAAAGGGACTCACTCCCTCTGATTCCTCTGAGGAGGAAGAGGATTTTATACAACTATCACCACCATCATCCATTGCTTTGGATGACACTAAAGTATACCTCTTGACTTGGAATGATAATCACATCACTCATGAGCATATGGCCATGGTTGAATCTGTCCCTCACAATGTTGAGGTAGAGCCTTTTGAGTTTGATCATTGTGCACCACTTGTTGGGGAAGAGACCACTGACTCCCCAACAATCGAAATGGATTTAGAGGCTGATTTAAGGGGTATAACATCAATACCAACCAGAAGAAGGGAAGGGTTGGGAAAGGTTTTTGCAACCAAATCAAAGGCTGTGGAGAAACAGCCTCCTAGGAAGAGAACCAGACGAACACCCACACCATCTGTCCAATTGAGGCACACAGCCTTTGTGCCAAGAAAATCACCCCGAAAAGGTTCATCGAGGCATGTCGAAATAGCCGGTCCATCTGGGGTAAAATCCAAGCCCAAGCCCAAATCTAAATCCATTTCTAGGCCCCAAATGCCTTTTGATGGGTTTAGTTAAGGAAAGGTGCAAGAAATATTTGAAAAATTCAAAAACAAAAAGGTGTTGCCGGACAAAGGGTTTGATCAAAGGAGCACTGAGGAGTTTGGCTTTATCCGAGATGTAATCAACAAGCACGGATGGCAAGTACTTTGTGAGGTAAAGAGTTTTTTTTAACTTGACGTTAATTAAGGAATTTTATGCAAAGGCGTGTGTCTATAGTACTACCAAGCTCAAAGTACGGGGTGTTAGGGTAAGTTTTTCGACTAAGGCCATTAACAAACTTTTAGGCCTATCACCCCCGACCAAAACCGAGTATGGTGCTTTCTCTCAAAAAGCTTCCCAAGCCAAACTAGAGAAGATTGGCAGGGAGTTAGGAAAGCCCGGTGTAACGTGGGACTCCCATAGCAACTACATGTTAAAAACTTACGAGGCTTCCAACTTGACACCCGATGCAAATGTATGGGTAAACTTTATTAGGCATTCTCTCAACCCAACCACTCATGATAGCTCAATATTGGTTGAGAGGATTATCTTCCTTTACTGTGTGGTCATGGGAAAATCCATTGATGTGAGGGAAGTAATTCAAAAGGCCATCCTTTACTGTTCAAGGAGAAATCAAGAGAAATTATTTTTCTCGGGCCTGCTTAACAAACTTCTTTTGCAAGCGGGTGTGCCTTAGTATACGGAAGACTTGGTGATCAAGGAGAGGGAAGAGAAGTGGTCCATTGGTATGAAGGCAATTTCTAGGTTAAGAGAGCGAGGTGATAGAGGAAGGGAGCATAATGGGATGGCAAGAGTTGTGTAGGATCTATTTGCACAAGGCAGTAGCTTGATGGACTGTTTGATAGATCATCGGGCTGAAATGGTGGAAAAGATGGACGGCATGCAGGCTGAGTTGATAGAGAGGTTAAAGGCTAGTGAAAAGAAGATGATGAGAAGGTTTTTGAGGCTGAGAAAGGAGCTGGAAAAAGGGGCAGCGGGCAAGATCAAAAGGCTACAGAAAAAGTTGAACCATTACAAGGCGGAGAATGAGAGATTGAAGGCTGAGATCATCGCGGGCAAAACAGCCGCGGTTGTCCGAACTGCACAACCTATTCTTACGGAGTAGGACAGGTTCTAACCACCTTACTTTAGCTTCCATATTTTATTCTTTTGAGTCGAGAATAGTTTTTATAGCTTTTAGTCTTATTTTTATGCATGATCATTTGATTTGAGGACTGTTACACATGAGATCATAGCCCAAATAATTCTATTGATTACTTGCCATTCAATCAAAACTCTTTTTGGGCAACACTTTGATCATACAATACACATTAGTAAATGAGATAGACCTTGTTTTCTATGATAATAATAGCCAATTGCACCTTTCAAACACCATAGACCCCACGAAGCTCCAAAGCGGACATTGTCGTACTTAAGTTTGGGGGAGGATTGTTATATAAGGATAGAGATCAATACAAAAGAGCAAAGCTCTAATTTGACTCTTTATCAGAAAAGGTCTTGGACAAACACAACAAAAGTCCCATAGGAGCTATGTGTTTTCGAAAAGCACAACAAAAGTCCCATAGGAGCTATGTGCACACTCCCATCAAAAGAGGTCAAAGTGCCCAAAATTGAAAATTTTGAAATATGGAGTATTTAAAGAAAAAAGGCTATGAGAGAAAAGAAATGCCAAATAGAGTAACCCTATAAGCCCTATTGATCCTAAAAATGAGATTGTGTTTGAGCTTAACAAAGAAAAGGGTAATGCTAGCTTGTGGTTCATACAAGAACTTGGTTCTGAATGACTCATCTTGGACTTATGAAAGGCTATGAACTTCATGTTTGGTATAACTCTCATTGGGTGGGCACTTATTGCCTTGGTCATGCATTTTTGTTCAAATTGAGTCTTTTTGTTTGTCTTTTGGTTGCTTGGGGACAAACAACGGTTTAAGTTTGGGGGTGTGATATATGTTGATAATTCAACATATAAGGCACTCGTTTTACGTTTTATTAGTTATATTAGTTTTCTTTCATTCCCACTTTGAGTCATTTTTATTAATTTCGTTATACCTTTGTTATTATGGAGCTAAATATTGTGGTTAACTTGTTGGCACTCAAAGGAAGTAGCTAACGGAAACTTTTTGCTTAACAGCTTGATGCTACAGCATTGGAGCAGCGGTGATCTGATGTGTGCGTGACTTTTTTAAGAACTTAATGATTAAGCCGTTGTCTTTTTGATGCTTTATGGAGGACAACTGGAGATGGCTGGATGGTGATTAAAAATCTGGGAGTTAGACTTTTTATGTAATCTTATACTTTAGATCCTCTTTGTTTAACTTTTGGGTATTAACCTTTAGGTAATACTTTTGTTGTTTTGTGCCTCCTTTGTGTATAAAATGAGGTGCTTGGCTCTTCATTTTGCATACCATCTAACAACAGTTCTAAGCTTAAAATCAGCTCTCAAAGGCTGATTTGGAAAGAAATACAAGTTTTTAGTTTTTAGCTTTTCATCTTTAATTTCTTGTCTTTTAATTTTTGTTCTTTACATTTATGTTTGTTAGCATCAAATTGATCCTAATAATTATCTCAAAAAGTTTTATTAAGCAATCGAGGCAAAGGATGGAACATCTGAAGATGTTGTTGTGCCAAAACGTCTAAGTCTGGAAGAAGACCAGCCGCTGTGCTAAATTGACCAAGTATGGACGACCAGAGCC
>NC_037538.1:19538623-19539917 GCF_001531365.2 Cynara cardunculus var. scolymus
ATTTTCAATTCAATAAAGAAAGCGCCGTCGATTTCTATTTCATCTTTTTCTCCTACAAATTTCTCTTGAATTTCCTTGTTAAATTGTTCTATTGTCAGATCTGGGTGTTAACAAGTGGTATCAGAGCCAAATCGATTATCTTCTATCGATACGATCTTTCTGGCAGTAGATTCAATTTTCTTGAAAAATACTCTCATGAACTGCTTCCTGTTCGACTGCAGTTTGGTYCCAAAAACTCTAATTTCATCATTTGTTTAAATGTTTTAATCAAATTCCTTTTAAGGGATTTGTTCTTGGATGAATTCAAACCTTTTTTGATCTTGAATCTTTTGGTCTATAGAGTTTCTTGGAGTCAGTCGACTTATTGAACCTTAATTTTGTCAAATCTACGCGTAGGCGTTTTAGCAAGAGTTCATGGTACTCACAGCCTAAGGYAATTGGCGTTTTATTTGCCAAACATATTTTTATCGCCAATATCTTGAGTATTCTTTCATCTTCTCTCTTTTTGTAGATTTGAATCTATAATAGCTTTTTTTTTTCTTGCCTGTAATCACCAATCCTACATGTTTATGGCAATTTCCTTCATGTTTTGCCCTTAGAAGCATTAACAGCAATTCTGTCAATTTTCTTTGAATTGACCTGCTGTTTCTTGAAGTCATAAAGCTTAAATGTTAATTCTTCTCTCCGCTTCTCAATATCAATGGTGTTTGCTTCGGTTATTCAAGTTATCTTCAATTGAATCAAGCTCTAAAGCTGAATTCCTACTCAACTTGCGGTTCAATGAAAGTTTCTTTGTCATAAGACTGTTTGCACTGTTTTGTCAAGTAATTCACATATTTATCTATCCCTTTTTGGATGAATTTGCTACTTTTGGGGTGAGTGGCTATTCTGTGCTCCAAAGAATGTGCTGGATTGTGGGCAGATTAAAGCTGCATCTTGTGCAATCAGTGGTGCTGCATTCACATTGAATCTGATTTGATCTAAGAGTTGAAAATGAAGAACAAAGAGCTACATTCAGGGGGGAGCTTGAAAATTTCATCCATACCAAGCACACTAAAGCTTTAATCAAGAAAGCAGAGGGGAGAAGACCTGAAGACTTCATGAAGATGCTTGCTTCATAAAACTTTGGGGAGATTGTTAGCATCAAATTGATCCTAATAATTATCTCAAAAAGTTTTATTAAGCAATCGGGGCTAAGAATGGAACATCTGAAGATGTTGTTGTGCCAAAACGTCTAAGTCTGGAAGAAGACCAGCCGCTGTGCTAAATTGACCAAGTATGGACGACCAGAGCC
>NC_037538.1:19540352-19580358 GCF_001531365.2 Cynara cardunculus var. scolymus
ATTTTCAATTCAATAAAGAAAGCGCCGTCGATTTCTATTTCATCTTTTTCTCCTACAAATTTCTCTTGAATTTCCTTGTTAAATTGTTCTATTGTAAGATCTGGGTGTTAACAATGTTCCTTTACGTTTATTGTCATTTACATTCCGTTATTTAATTTCCGCAATTTACTTTCTCGTCATTTATTTTCTCGTCATTTATATTTTCCCGTCATTTATTTTCCGTTCTTTACAATTATGTCTTTACTTTCCGTCATATATTTTACTTGTAATTTACTTTCCGTTATGAGTAGCTAAGCTTTTATAGCTTGGGTGTGAGACGGAAATGTGAGATTTTCAAACCAAAATAAAGTAGCTAAGTGTTTTCATAAACGACGTTCCGTTGTTTCATTCGAGTTTTTATAAAAACCAAGTACACTTCTTGACGGGTTGATCACTTTGAAAGTGTTAAAGTGACATGGACTTAGAGATAAGCCATTGAATGCACGTCAACTTGAATGATATAAGAGGTAGACTTGAGAAAGTTGCCGACAAGGAGACTTGTCATTTATGTCTTTCAAACTTCATTCCCGACGGGTTGGTCACTCTTCAAAAGTGTCAAAGTGCGATAGATTCAGAAATGAACTATCTAGAACACACGCCAACTCGAATGATATGGGAATCGACTTGAGAGAGTGATTTTTAACTAAGAGATTTGTTTATCCATATAATTTGAAGACACCATCTAGTCACTATCCCTGGTCCGGATACCATATAGAGATATGGGTTGAAAGCTATAATATAGCGCAATGGTGAAGTCCGAGAGGAATACTTTCAAAATAGATGGTGGAACTATTTTTTGAAACACTGCTTGCTGTAGCATTCCTACAGCATTGGCTATTGGAAATTGTGTTTGGGTCTCACCGCAAGTCTTACACCCTTGCTATCCTTATATATTATGTTTTCTGTTTTAAATCACCTTAATTCCAAACTGAAGTTTTCAAAATCATCATCTGAAATCATCTCTTTCATTGGACTCTCATTTAATTTTTGCTACAATCTCCGTAGAGGATAATCCGGTACTTATACAATTTTATTACTTGGAAAGACGATATTGGGCCGTATTGTATACTTGTTTTGTGGCCCAATTCCTTTTTCGAACGGCGGTTACCCCTGCCTTCAATTTGATGGTCTTACTGACCGACTGGTTTTTCGGTTGTCTTCTCAGTTCCGGTTAAGGTAAGTCCCCTTTTTTCTGGTGGGTGCCAGTAGGTGGTAAGTTTCCTTCTGAATTTTGGCCTCCTTGGGTATCCCCCGTATGATTCCAATCGAACCCCGTATGAAGTTATTGACGATGGTTCCTTCTGTTGTGAATTGGCGGTTTCTGGTGACTTTCTCGGTTCCTATTTGGTATATGGTAGATGATGAGAAACTTTGGTTTGATTAAACCCAAAGCTTAAATAAAAATAACAAGAAACTAAAATACTAAACTTTGTTTCTTCTAATTAATGTCGAGATTAACTCAACAGATCATATTATTGACTTACTTTATTGTGCTGAAATGCAAATATTTCTGTGTAAAAGTTATTTATATCAGTTTTGGTGTTTATCAACCTTCATATGCAAAGAAATGATTTACTCACTAGACCTTCAGGTCTAACTCTCATTTTGTGTTTCAAAAATGTGTAATGCAGGAACCGCGGAATCAAGGGATATTAAGGGGAAAGAGGAAATGTGATTATTTTTCTTTTATGATATCTACTTTTGGAAGATCAGAATGATGATTACTTATTTTGAAGATACATGTTGTTATACATATGTTAGTACATGATTTTATTTTTGGAATTTTTCATATGTAGATTTTGTACATATAAGAATCCTTATAATAGTGGGACCAATGTGGTATAAATTGTATTTCTTTGTAATGAAATATGTGTTACATGCAAATGTGGTGCAAGGAGATGTCACCAAACTGTTCTAAAGCGTTTGAAAATTTTGAAAATGATTTCGAGATGAAGATTTTGATCTGAAGAATATATTTGTTAAAAGGGGAGATTGTTATTTTTTTAGATTCGCTTATCAAATAGTGACAAAGTCTGATTGTCTTCATTGGGGAGACATACAAAGATCTTTTGAAGTGAAGACAAAGGGATTTGCTTTTAAAGAATGTGATCTCGAATACAAAGGGAGAGATTGTTAGGTCAAATATTATTATATCCTAGATCACAGAGCTTAAAAACTTGAAAAGGTCAAATTCTAAAGTCAACATAGAGTTCAATTGTAGTTTGACTTCTTGTATATTCAGTAAATTGTATAAATAGCTTGTATTGGTAGTTTGTAGCAAGATCTTGAACATGCTATTGAGTTGTTTTTATTCTAGAGAGAGAAGATTGAGAGACAAACATGCATTGAGAGACTTTATCAATATACATGATGATTTGATACGGATAGGCAATGGATAAGATAAGAGTTATTATGTTACCTTGTCCATTTAAAATAAAGGGTAACAGAAGAGATAAATATCCATGCTACAAAACCCATATCCATATCCTGCCCATTGAAATAATGAATAATGAAACTGGTAACGGATAAACGGCATAAAGAAGTCCATTTCGAATGAAAAATAATATTAGTAACATGAGATCAAAAGTAGTCTGAAAAAGTTGCCTGTCGCTGAACATGATTGAAGCTGTTGTATGTGCATAATTCTATCATCTTTCAGGACAACTACTTGTTGAAAGCAGGCAAACTGCTTCTAAGAGGCTGCCATATTTGTCCAAATTCCATGAACTCATCAATTTGAAGGCGTGGGATGTGTTTAGAGGCAGGCGAGATAAGTTGGGTACACATACATGTTCTTACCAGCGGAAATAACAATTTCATTTACATCAACCATTCTTGTTACTGCAAACCTCCTGTCCTATCATATCATCACCTATCCTATAATATGCAAATACTTTCTACTTCCAAACATACATACATATACATGTGTAGAGGGAGGTTCGGGGAAAAAACCTCAAGAAATAAAAAAACTGAGGAACACCCTGGTAACCGTTCATTTGGACGGTATGCACATGTGCATATTGGTCAGTGAAGTTGTTTCTTGGTTTTTATGCACGTGCGCATATTATGCACATGTGCATACTAGATAAATTGCTTAAAATTAACAATATATACATGTGCATACCGTGAACGGTTATTAGGGTGTTCCTCAGTTTTTTATTTTTTTACGGTTTTCCCCTAAACCTGACTCTCTCTCTCTCTCTATATATATATATACACACACACAAATATTCTGTTCTTTCTAGATCAAACATATATACACTAAATTATCTAGGCTATCTTGTGTTATTCATACAATAATGATCATATACCATGCAACTTTGCATGTTGGATTCAAAACCACAATAAAATATGGGTTCTCAAAGCAAAGGCTAACTTACAGCAAGCCAAGCCTATCTTCAAGTTCTTTCCTGTACACCTGAATCAAACCGCTACCGTCTGCCACTTGAAGCTTCTGATTTAACAACATCTTGTATTCATCATCTCTATCTTCTAAACCACGCATCTGTTCAACCTACAAACATGAAATCATTTACCCAAAAAGAGTGTTGTTGATATCTTTAGCAAATTATTCATTAGAGACTTGAAATGGTGATTAATTAATAATGTTACCTGCTTTTGAAACATTTCAAATTCATCAGAGCTCAAAGAACCATCACTGTTGGCATCAAGAAGCTGCATCATCTCACGAGCATCTTCCCCTTGTGCACCAAGCTCTATCATCACTTCCATAAGTTCCTCAATGCTAATCTTACCATCTCCATTCTTATCAAGGAGACGGAAGATACGATCCCTGCTATCACTCCCATCGTATTTAGGGTTTCTGGAACTAAAATCTTTTAAGCGCAATGCAGCATACTCTGCAGCAGCAATCATAATGGTCTTCAGCCGCTTTGCCTACACCAACATTCATAGATCATTATCATCATCTGGGGAAACAAAGAATCCAAAATGCATATATGTTAGGGACACTTACTTCTTCAGGATTAGCAAGACCACCTTTGTAAAATGCATGTGAAGCTGTTCCGTCTGATGCCAGTATATTCATCTCTGCTGTCCTTATTTGTATCTCCATTAGAGGTCTAATCCCACTCACATCAACTGCCATGTGTAGACTCTTGTAACCATTAGCTTTAGGTCTGGAAATATAGTCTTTGGATCTGCTGGGCACCTCCTTCCACAAAGATTGGATTACCGAGCGTGCCCTGTAACATGCTTTCTCACATTCATCTGTTGTAACCAACTTGGAACAAGGCCTCAATATGACTCGCAAACCAAGGATGTCGTTTACCTCCTCAGGCTTGCGGCCATCTCTCAACAACTTCTTCATAGTGCTGTAATGACTTTTATAACGACCCTCAACCAAGATTTCATCCACCATTTCTACTAGGATGGAGTCTGATTTCAACAATTGGAGCAGCTGTTCCTTTAGAACATCAATTATAGGCTTGTTCCCTGTTTCATGGCCCCTTAACCAGGCGTTTACATAGAGATATGAATAAGGAAACAAGTACTGAAAACAGAGATCCTCAAGTTCAAGGGACAGAGAATTGGTCCCAACAGCATGGGCTAATGGAGCATGTATCTTCATAACCTCAAGAGATATCATCTGCTGCTGATATCGTGGCAGGTACTCTAAATGCTTCATCATATCAAGCTTAAGAGCAAGATCAAGAATCAATGCCCTAACATCATAGTAAGTTAGACAGAATTTTCTAAGGGCCGAAACACTTTCATCATCGTAAGTGTCGACTTTGGAAGCAATGTTCTTGACACGAAAACTCTCATGCAACAAATGAGCAGTACTGACACCTATACGATCCTTCACATGGTACATGCTTATGGCACCTGCCTCCAGAACTTCCCTCAGTATACCAGCAGAAATGACTTCAGCATCCATCTGCAGGCAAAGTTAATTTGAGATTTCTTCAATATCCTATGTTATCACATCTATAAGCCACGCTCTAAACTTTAGGGTCGAGATCCGGTAGGTCAACATATTACTCCCAACCTCACCTTCAGTTGGGACATATTGGTTTGGTATATCCAATGTGGAGGCTAAGGGGGGAAAAGAAGGTAACACTATTGGATCATTTCTGTTGTCCATGAGAGTTAAACAACACGAATTTCAACCAGGCATTCGTGTTGCTGATGCTAAACTGGACGCTTGCAAGCAAAACACAATCATCTAATAATCAATTTGGGGGTGAGTTATGCGCCTCTTGCTCTATTTTATCTTTGATCATGAAAATTGCGTTAAGAAAGAAAAAACCATGATTCAATTGTCTAATATTTGCTTACCTGGAGATCGGCAAGGAGGAGTGCAATGGATAGTGCACGAGAGAGAGGGGAACGACCATCGGGAGCGAGAGGTAGAGTCTGCAAAATTGGGAGGCAAAGTTTCAGCGTCTTGAAAAGCAATCGAGAAGAGCTGGTGGAGAGCAACTGGTGATTATTGTTCTTAATCCTCTCCGTCAGCTCATTGAATGTCCCCACGAGCTCCACTACCATCTTCCCTCCAGGCTGTTCAAGGACCGGCATTGAAGTT
Source organism: Cynara cardunculus var. scolymus (assembly GCF_001531365.2). Taxonomy (NCBI): domain Eukaryota; kingdom Viridiplantae; phylum Streptophyta; class Magnoliopsida; order Asterales; family Asteraceae; genus Cynara; species Cynara cardunculus. The sequence goes on from NC_037538.1 coordinate 19,545,940, forward strand.
GGAGGAAGAGAAAGAGACATTCTGGTTCCGGCGACTCGATGGGAGGAGGTTGATGCTTGAAGAAGAAGAAAGGGGAATTTGGGCAAAATCCGAAAACTACTGAGGCCATTTTTGGGGAAAATGATAGCGAGATTGTAAGGCGATCGAGTGTGCAAATAGACCTTCATTGGAGATATTTCGAAGGTTTCAATTGATTGAAATGGAGTGAAGGGCAAGAGGAAGAAGAGAGTGTGTGTTTGATTCCTCGATTACGACGATGACTTAGCAGCCTACGAAATACACCAACGGCTTACTGGATAGCAAGGGAGCCACGTCATTTTAACGGAATAACTCAATAATGACATGTCGTTGATTTATCTATATTATCTTATTAAGCAAATTTAATAAAATTCTTAAAGTTTTAAAATACTAGATGACCAAAATATTTTTTATACTCATTTTTCCACTCCTTCCTCTCCTCACATACATTCACCCCCTCACATACACTCACCCTCTTACAACCGATTTTTTTAAAATTATAATTTTAAATTTATACTTTATACCACTATAATTAATTAATTAATTTACTTTACGTCATTTACTTTTAAATGTTTCATTTTAAACATTTATCAAATTAATATATATAATCGTATATCAATAAACATGTTTAAAAATACATTTTTATTATAACAAGTTACACAATTATAATCGTCTCGTTAATACCTTCGAAATGAGTCCAATATTAAATAATTTTTTACTTAATTATATTATTATATATTATATATATTGTGAAAAAATATTTTTAATATTTACGATTTATACTTTTATAGTTATTTATTTATATATATACTATATATTTTGGGGTTAGGCTGTCCAAATTGCACTATATAATATGTTCTTGGGTTTTTTTGAAATATATATATATACATGTATTAATTCAACCTTAATCTGAGTTTCTGGACAAGAAAGAGGGTAAGCAGTTGAAATTTCATTCTAAAACCCATCTTTTTTTGTCTTTTCATGACTTATGATCTGTCAAATTTGTAGTTTTCTTTATTGGTTTTGAGTGTTTATCTTAAAACTTGGTTCTTTGCTCTTGGTGTAAATCGAATATATTTGTGGAGTCGTTTAAATATGTTGGATTTTAAATATATTGGATTTTAAACTGTCATACAATTTTTTTCATTGATAGTCTGTAATTGGAACCATAACTCTTATTTATTCAAATTATATTAATATGTAAAGACCAAGTGTAACATATATTATCGTTAAATCTTATCTTATAAAACCAGTGGAACTTCAAAATCGTTAAAATTTATGGCTCCCGCCGCATTACACGGGTACACAACTAGTTACATAAAGAAAAGTGCCTCTCCTTTGCATTTTGCCACCATTTCGGTCTGTAAACCAAACCGTATGGTCTAATTCTGCCTTTTTATCATTTTTCCTTTATTTTAATTTCTAGTTATTTTTGTGTTTTTTTTTAATTTTTATCAGTTAGATTTCGGTGAGAAAAAAAATTATGGGGATATAGATACTTGGATCAATTTTAATTGAAGATCAACACTAATATGATGTACTGAGATATCAATTCCTTTTTAAAACGTAATTTATAAATAGACATAAAATTAAAAGTAATAAATGATGGAAATTATTTATTACGCTTCTAATCTTAACTATTTTTTCCCACACGATTCTTCGTCCAATGACAAAAGCATCAAGAACAAACCCTCAAAATAGAAGAGGGTTGCAGTGTTGATATTTATGTATAAAAATCAATCATTCAGTTATTTATTTTAAACAAATATTCATAAAGTTATTTACTAAAAAGGTATTACTCCTTATTGTTTTATTTATACTTTGTATTTAACAATAATAAACCTTAGATTATTAGATATTTTAAAATGTTCCTTGGCCTTGCGTTGTTGGGATGGTGGTATAACAGAATCCACATAAAAGGATCTTAAGGTATTGGATGTGAACACTGCATTGGATGTAATATGAACGTCATGAGTATATTCACATGTAATCATAGTATATGGAGTCTTTAGACTTGAGATCATGAAGACTAATGTGTATATGTGGCATATTTTGATTGATGATTCAATTATACCGTGACTGGTTGGAACAACTTCTATTAGATATGTCATATATCATATGAACGGGGATATCATTTATCAAGATAGGGTTTGTCTCTCCCACAATAGGAGTAAAGTCATTGGGTCTTGTTTGGGTGAAAAATCCCTAAACAGTGACTGATTAAGATAAGATCTAAGACAACAATATCCCCAATATACGATCGTTCATAACCAAGACAACTGATTATTTAACTATTAACAACGTTCGTCATTTTTATGGTATTCATTGCAGGTAATATCCACAAATAAAGATTAATGGTGAAAGATTCTCTCATTAAAGTGTAAATTGTAACTCACCAACAAGAGTTATCAGCCTGATCAAAGACGTATAATATCCGCTCCTTTTATTTTGGATATAAAGCAATGGTTACAAGAAATACAAGTATAAGTATGAAAATCAAACCACTCCAAAGGGGATCGAATAATTCAAACCCTCAATTGCTCTTTGTAGATTACATTTCCTATTAGAAATTATACTTTATTATACATGATCATATTTATTATCAACGATCTGTAATAGTGACCTTTAAGATAAAGGACAACGTCCCTTCTCGTTTATAGTGCATTGACGATACTTATGATCGTGCACGATTTTTATGCTCGACGAAGTTTTCTGCGTCATCGGTTATCTATGTCATTTATCTATTATTGTCTCAGAGGTTCAATTTTTAGTTGACAATTTCATGATCCAACCTCAATTTGCTTTGTGCATTTTTGGTAAAAACAATTTGGCCCTCACCATGAGCCCAACTAAGGATTTCCTTCAAAATAAAACAAACTCTTCCTAACAAATCTTTTTCTGCATGATTTTTTTTATCTAATATGTCGACTGCAGGATTCGATCAAAATATCATGGCTAGAATGCAAGTCGATCAACAAGTCGGTCGACAACAAATTGCTCAATTTATTGAGCAGAAGCGCACCAGGATCTTTTAAATCTTCGACATAATCCCTTAACCCAAAGAATAATTGTGACTTCTTTTAATGTTGTTGGATCCTCTATAATCCAACCTTAATTCCTCCAAACTCTCTAAATATCCCATCTTTCACTAGACCTCCTTTTCTTAGTCTAGTTTCCTTGACCGAACAATCACAAGTATTAACTTCACCACCACCTTTACCACCTCAATGTTCATATTTTTCCCGATCCACTAACCTTGTAGCATCAATTCCCATGTCATCGATATTTCTTTCCACAAATATTCCTTTCTCTACTACAGAATACATAGTGTTCATGATGATGCAAAATCTTTTCAGAGGAATTGTGTTCATGCAACTATTGGACTCCACACCCGAAGCTCTAGTTTCACTAATCCCATAATGTCTATCCTAATGCAAGCTTATACACGACTAGAAGAAGAGGGCCCGTCACCTTAAAATTACTTGAAAAACATAATGATCAAGTCTTGTGGCTTTTATCCATGTTACCAGGAGCAACAACACTTATTGGTCTTGAACTTCCAACTGGATTTCATGTGTCACCCTTTGCCGACCATATTGACCTAGTCGATGTTCCAAAAAAATATAACATGTCCACTTTACACCTAAATACTCTGGAATCACCGACCCTTATAAGCATGTTGTTTAGTATAAATAATTGGTGTGGACCGTATCTATTCCTCAAACTAATCAAGAGATTTGTATGTGGAAAAAGCTTTAGGGCGACATTAACTGGTGTGGCACTCTGATGGTTAGCTAACCTAAAACCCAAAACTATCAATTCTTTTGCCAACCTTATTAACCAATTTTTTTCAACGGTTTGCTAGTAGTCGCAAATGGAAAAGAAAACTAGCGATCTGTATCACGCGCAAAAGCTTGGTGAATCCCTTTGCAACTATTTCATTCTTTCGATTCTGAATATGATTGGTATTCATAATTGCGACATAAGGATGGAAATCGAAGCCTACAAAAGGGGATTAGAAGAGGAGTTGAGGTTATATTTGGAATTAACCAAATATTCTGCTGAGACATTCGAGGATGTAAGAGCTAGAACATTGGCTCAGGTACGAGTAAAAGACGATATTATATTTCGTAAGAAACATTCTCACGACAAGCGATCTCTCTCAGTGTCAAACGACTAGATTTTGAACCCAAAATTAATCCTTGACATGAGCAAACGCAGCAATCAGGTTTAACAAATTGAAAAAAGAGATACCACAGTATCCTAAAAATTTCAGAGCATGGGTTTAAAAGAATCAACAAAGATTTGGTCGAAGCATTAAAAGCAATCAAGGTGGTCGTGAAATGACCCATGAAGAGCGACAAGCCCGATGCTTAGAAAGATAAATCCAAATGGTGCGATTTCCACTATGAGCCTGTTCATTTGACTGATGATAGTGTTACTCTCCAACAAGAAATTACATGGCTTATCCCTAAAGGACATTTGAAGGATCTCTTTACCAAAGAGACTCCCATAAAAACCAATTATAATCAGCAATCTCGGTCTCCTATTCACACCAAGGCGATTAATTGCATAATTGACGGATCAAATATTTGTAGATTAATTTGTTCTGTTGCTAAAATACATGTTGGTCAAACACCAGACAAGTCATTTATTTCAGGGTTAATAGGTCAGAATCAGAAGTGTCATTAGAGGTGATACCTATATCCTTTAACCAAGAAGATGCATGTGATTCATAGCAAAAATACCATGACAAATTAATTATCCAATTAACCATTGGAATTGTTCTAAAAGGATCTTGATTGATGGAGGAAGCTCAAAAAGTGTTATATTCCTCAAGACTCTTCTAAGTATGAGCATTACCGAAAGTGAGATTACCTGTCGTTCGACAATCCTTGTGCGATTTAACTACGACGTGGTTAGCACCATCGGAGAAATAACACTCCCCGTATTTGCTAAATGTGTCAACAAGCCAACCAAGTTTAACGTCATTGATCATTTATGTTAAACCCAATTTCAATTATATAACAATGAATAAACAATCAAGAACAATCTAGAGATCAAATCTAGAGATCAAATCATCATGTATATTGATAAACTCTCTCAATACATGTTTTCTCTCTCTAGAATGTATTATAATATGAGTTCTTACTAACAACTAAACTAACAACAACTATTTATATGATTGAATGATTACAAAGTCAAACTACAAAATAAACTACAACTAAGCTTTAATCATAAAGTTGACTTTTCACTAATGTTGACAACTTTGACTTTCTTTACTCATGTAGACTTTCATTTTGACTCCTTCATTCTTCAACGTACTCTTTGTAATCGATGATCAGTGGCGTTATCATAAAGGACCAGAAGCTACTTGGGAACTTGAGTCTGAAATGTAAGAACAATAACCTCATTTATTCATTTAATGGAATTTCGAGAAGGAATTCTTCTAAGGAGGGGATATTGTAATTGTTGAGTTTTAGTTTGCGAAAATAACCGGATAAAACGCAGCGGAAAAACAGAACCCGGTTACAAAAACGTTTAGAATTTTTTTTCAAAATAAAACCCAAAGCCGGATCCATTGACAATTAAAACAAATCTACACAAACCATAGGGTGTTTAGAATATTTACCTTGTGGTTGAAATTGAAACTTTGATGTAGAACTAAGAAACCAAATCAGGTTTCCTCTATCGATTGTCCACACACGAACATGCTTGGAACTCCCACTGGTGCTAGCCCAAAGAATCCTAATTCTATAATTGTATTGTAAGGGTTTTTGAGGCTACAACTAGTTATCAGAACTCAATCACCTTCTTTGGTTTATCCCCTAAGCCTTATTTATATGGTCAGTCTTCGTGATTGACCATAACTCTTAATAAGGCTTAATCATTATCTAAAATGATTATTTATTTATCTAATAATATCTTATATAATTATCTAAAAACATTTAAGATAATTATATACATATTTATAGATTAAACCCTGTAATTATAATAATCACAAAACGGTACACATGTTTAGATTCTTTTTCTTTAGTGGAAGCATACGTGTTCTTTGTGTGCGACCCTTTAGGTTTACATGGCTCGTTGGTAGTGTATCTGGGTGACACGTGTCATGGGTATAACATACAACTTATAGTAATATTCGGTTTTGATCTAGAGATGGACGGGTTTCCATGTGGTTTTTAGCATCGGGTAGTTCTGGGGTGGGATGTGGTGAATGTTGTATTAAGGGATCAATGTTAGAAAAAGAACTTCTTTTCTTTTTATACAAAGTTTAGGTCCAATAATTTTAAATTATGCATGTGATGGGTGAGGCTGGTGCATGCACCGCCTCATCCCATTGTTACTATAAATAGAAAATCTTTGAAAGGGGAAGGTTTTCTTCTTTCATTTCTACATCTGGATCGCTCTAAAAAAAGAAAGTTGAGAGAAGATTGCAAGAGCTCAGAAGAAAAGAGAATTGGTTTTCATCTTTGAGGTGAGTTTTATTTTACAAAAAACATCTTATGAATCTGTTAATAAGTACTGGTTTTACATTCTTTATATTCTTGTGTTATGAGTTTGGTTTTGTATTCTTGATGAACTTCATTATCCGATAAGGACTTATAATCGAAAAAAGTGTTGTCCGATGAGGGTCCTCACCGGCTAAACCTTGGGCTGCGAGGAGTTTTGATGATTTTTAAGTGTTGACCGATGAGGTCTTATCAGACATAGCCTTGTTTGATAAGAACACTTTACCGGACATAGAGTTGTCAGGATAGTATTTACTCGTCGCCAAAAAGTGTTAGGAGTGTTTATGTTAACACTCCCTGTTGATCATCTCTCTCAGTGATTTGATGACAATCCCTTTTCACTTATACGAAGTATTTATGTTTATGTCTTTTCAGTTCCATCGATCTTCACTGAGCTTGTTCAGTGATGCTGAAGAACTTGTATTGTAATTTAATCAGCGACATTGATACTTCAAGAAGATAGCACTCACACCAAAGAACCTTCAGCCAATGTCGAAGTGGTACTCATTGATTACAAGTCTGTCTACATATGTGTGAAGACTGCTCAAGCCTCAGAGAGTGCTGAAGGGACCTTCAGGTTATTCCAGCACTTAGCGATCAAAAGAAGCTTGCCAAGTACGATTGTTGTTGTCTTGTCCTTATACACACAAAGGACAAACCCATACCCTTTCTAAATGTTTGTACGGTACGGAGCCAACTAGTTGACTCTATTACCCACCAACTTTAGGTAAGGATGTCTGCTCATGAATAGGTTTTTTGTACTATTCACTGTAGCAAAGGACAAGCCTTCCTCTTAAGGCTTGACACGCACTCTAACCCTACCATCTTGCATTAAATCTGCATTTAATGCAATGAGTATAAATGGAAGTGTTTCTTCTCCATGCAGAGTGCGCGTACAACACACTCTCTTAACCTAATTCTTACTTTGAGCATTCTTGAGCTTAAGTAAAAGAACTTACTTTCTCCTACATCATATCTTTTCTTATTTGCTAAGATTCAGTGTGTAACCAAAGATTGTTTAGATAGGTTTTTCTTACCTTATCTTTCCGTAAACAGTCTTGTAAAATTTGTATTGATCTTCTTTTATCACTATACATTTTAAATTTGAAAATACTGTGTTTATATTCACCCCCCCTTCTACAAACTGTTATACATATCTTGTAGACCCTTACGGGACCAACATGTGGTATCAGAGCAATGTTCTATCTTCTCTAAGTTGTTTGGTTGTTTTTTTGCATTATTTTATCTTCTTCTCTAGATAACTTTACTACTTTTAAATGGCTTTGCAAAACATAAACACACACATTCAAGACAATGGCTCTCTTGCCAAACCTCCCCGGTTCGTTTGTGACAATTTTAGTTTATGGAAGAACCAGATGTACCTCTTTCTGGAAGGTGTGGATCCTGAAATTCCACACTATATAGAAAATGGACCATATGTACCATTTGTTATTTCTCCGGCTGTTTCAGCAACAGCTACGCCTGCCGCGATTCCTGAACGGCAGATTCCAAAGCTCCCTCATCAGTGGAGTGATGAAGACAAGAAGAAGATAGTTATAGACACTCACGCTAGGTCTATAATAGTTATGTCTCTTCCTGACGAGATTTATCACTCTGTGATGAAGCTTAGGACTTCTAAATCCATGTGGGACACACTTTGTGTTCAATATGAGGGAACCACTCAGGTTCAAGARACTAGAAAGATCTATTTAGTAAGGCAGTACGAAAGCTTTCTTTATGGAAAGACTTAAACGCTGTCTGAAGTACATCAACGTTTTAATTGTCTTCTTATTGATCTAAGGGCTGTAGGCAGGGAATATTCCAACTCTGAAACTTTAACTAAGTTTGTGGAATGTCTTCCTGAGTCTTGGGACACCTTTTCGATGTGTCTTAAGATGTCCAATGACATGTCCTCTCTTTTTCTCTCTACTCTCTACGGGATTCTGCTTAATCATGAGCAATCTCGTCAGCTGAAAAGGAATCTACTCAAAGATTTCAGAGAAATGAAAAGCTCTCCTTTAGCTTTGTCTCTGAAGCTACTGCAGCTGAAACCCCTTCTACTGCTTTTACTTCTTCTCTTCCTCCTGTTGTTATTACAAAGTTAGACTCTTCTAACTCTGAGGATATTCCAGAATCTGATCTAGCAGATTTTGATGAATCCCTGGCGTTTTTGACTAAATCTTTTAGGAGATTCGTCAGCAAAAGCAACTACCACAGATCTCCTCTGCTGACCATTAAGGAAAAGCCAAAGTCTAAAAGAATAGACAAGGCTTCAGCAGTTTGCTACAATTGTCACCGCACTAGACATTTTGCAGGTGAATGCAAATCGAAGAAAGCTACGACGTCATCTTCCAAAACCCCATCCTCTTTCAGATCCAAGGATGACAAATACTTGAAACTGAAGGAGAAGTACAGGAAGGTGAAGAACAACCAGCAAAAGGCCAAGGGTCTTGTCGCTGAAGAGCATGATTGGGCTGATTCATCTGATAAATCATCTTTTGATGAGGAAGATACAGCCTATCTTTGCTTGATGGCCAAGGATGTTAATGAAGAATCTTCAGAGGCATCTACTTCTTCTGAGCCATCTACCTCTTCTACTACTCAGGTATGTATCCTGAATGAACCCTCCTCTTCTTTCTCTAGCCTATCCACACTAGATACGTTGACGGTGGATCTTTACAATTCCCTCAATGGCAAATCTAAAGCAAAAATGCTTAATCTTGATCTTCAAGAACAGTTAAAGATTTGTCATTCTAAGATCAAAGAGCTGACCTATGTTGAGGAAAATCTAAAGGATCAGGTCATTGTAAACCAAGCCATCACTGTTGAACGTGAAAATGCTATCGCTGAGCGTGAGCGAGCAATCACTGAACTTAAGGCTGAGAAGGCTACCATTGAAGGGTAGTGTAAAGCTTCTATCAAAGCCTCTAAGATCATCAACGCTCAGATCCCCTCCAAGATAATGACTGGTCTAAGATTCTCCTATGATCAGGAAGAACGTGTCATTGACAGGTCCATGCTTAAGTTTGGCACCTTCGTCTCTTCCATTCCTGACACCTCTTCCTCTCAGTCTTCTTTTACTGAGAGTCATCTTGATGGAACTTTTTCGAGTTTAGGCTGCAAAGACAAAGGTAAATCTATTGTCACTACACGTCTTCCTAAGAAGTCTAACAAGTCCAATAGATCAAGGTCTAATCCTTCAGCTTGTAAAGCTTCTTCTTCAGGGATTAGGAAATCTGAATCCTCTCAGAAATCCAAGTCTCAGCTCAAGGTGAACTTTTCACCTAAGGAATCCAAAGCCTCAAAGGTTCCTCCAATAACCAATGAGAAGAGAATCCTTGGAGCTGGTCCCTCTTCTAATCTGATATTTTCTGGCCCTAAAGCTATCTTCAGCTTTAGGAAGTGCAAACATTGTGGTGAAAATACACATATTTTCAGCAAGTGTCCTTATGCCGCCAAGGCTAGTTCACCAGCTAAGGGAAAAAAAGTAGTCAAGGCTGAGAAATCAACCAAGGCGAAATCCTCCACTAAGGCTGCAAAAGCAACCAAAGTGAAGCAAACCGCTGGAGCCTCTTCTTCAGGCTCAGCGAAGACAACTCCTGCTGACATGTCTTCAGCATCAGACGTTGTAGTTCCTTCTACTGAAGCCTCTTCATCAGGCTCAGTGAAGACTTCCACTGAAACTACTTTAGTAGTGCCAAAGGTTGTTCCTCTCTCCACTCAAACCTCTTCAGGTTTAGTGATGCCATCTGCTGATGTTGATTCTTCAGCACCAGTGGATGATGCCTCTAACAACGCTGGACCCCAATAACTGGGTACCAATAGCATTTTTTAATTGTTTCCTTGTGCAAGATGTCAAAGGTATATGGTATCTCGATAGCGGATGCTCAAGACATATGACTGGAGATAACTCCCTGCTAATCCATTTCAAGGAAGAAAGAGGACCTTCCGTGACCTTTGGAGGAAACGGAAAAGGATATACCAGAGGATTTGGTATATTGACCAATGGTACAACAACGTTCAAGCGAGTTGCATATCTTGAAGGACTGAAGCACAATCTTCTAAGCATCAGTCAACTGTGTGATAAAGACTACACAGTAAAATTCTCAAAGGATTCATGTTGTGTCTTTGACAAAGATGATAAGGTTGCCCTAACCGGTTCCTGTCTAGAGAATGTATATATCATTGATATGAATTTTGCTACCACATAGAACAACTGTTTCTTCTCCAAAGCCTCGTCAGACATTAACTGGCTATGGCACAAACGACTTTCTTATCTCAACTTCAAGACACTCGGCGAGCTGTCAAGAAACGATCTTGTCACTGGTCTTCCTCAAAGCTCCTTTGCAAAAGAATCTCTTTGCTCAACATGTGAAAAAGGAAAACACAAAAGAGCTAGCTTTAAGTCTGAGCAAATCTCTTCAGTGACTACGCCTCTTTAGTTACTGCACATGGATCTCTTTGGTCCAGTCAACGTGCAATCCATAGCTAGAAAGAAGATTACACTCGTCATAGTTGACGAGTATGCCAGGTACACTTGGGTCTTCTTCCTCAGATCCAAAGATGAAGCACCTGAAGAAATCATTTCGTTCATCAAGAAAATAGAAGTACTTAACAACATCAAGGTACGATCTATTAGAAGTGACCATGGTACTGAATTCAAAAATAGTACTATGGATAACTTCTTTGAGGACAAGAGAATATCTCACAACTTTTCTTCAGTGAGAACTCCTTAGCAAAATGGGGTCGCTGAAAGAAAAAATCGAACTATCATAGAGGCTGCTCGATCAATTCTTAGCGAATCCCATCTTCCTACTCAATTCTGGGATGAAGCTGTCAACACCGCTTGTTTCACTCAAAATCGATTGCTGATCGTAAAGAGGTTCAAGTAAACAACCTATGAACTTTTTCATGGAAGAAAGCCTTCTATAAGTTTTCTTCATATATTTGGTTGTACTTGTTACATTCTCAACAATCGCGACCAACTTGGAAAGTTCGACCCCAAAGCTGATGAAGGAATCTTTCTTGGATATTCTTTAGTGTCCAAAGCCCTTAGAGTATTCAACAAATGAAGAAAGACGATAGAAGAATCTATCCATGTCACTTTTGATGAATCTCAATCAGCTAATTCAAAACACATCTTAAATGATGATGATAAATTAGAAAACTGGATGTTCTCTCACTATGGACAACCTGAAGCTTCCTATAGTGCTCCTCTCAACACTGAATCCCATGAAGCTGAAGATGATCCACTTATCATTCTAGTTACAGCTAGTCACTCCAACGCATCTTCTTCAGAGATCGCTGCCGTGCCCATTAGCTGTATTCCTCCTTCTACTTCAAACACTGATTAATCAGTGAATGAAATGCCTTCAGTATCTGAACATGTTTCAGTCATTGAATCTGAGGCTCATTTGGCGATAGTTCCTATTGCTGAAGACACTACAGCTAAAGCCTCATCTTCTATTCCTGAACTTACCTACTCAGATGAAATTCTTCTACCGGCTCAGCGATGGACAAAATACCATCCAATTCATCAAATTCTTCGTGATCCAGATGCAGGTATCAAGACTCGTCGTGGTCTAGGTAATATCTATCTCTTTGTCAACTTTTTTTCTTTAGCTGAACCAAAGAAAATCAATGATGCTATCTCTGACCCTAGTTGGGTCCATGCCATGTAAGAGTAGCTCATTGAGTATGATAGGAACAAAGTCTGGTACCTTGTCCCACGTCCTTCTAACAAATCAGTGATAGGCACCAAATGGGTCTATCGTAATAAGTTGGATGAAGATGGTGTGGTAACCCGTAACAAGGCTCGACTAGTTGCTCAGGGTTATAGACAAGAAGAAGGGATCAATTATGATGAAACCTTCACACCAGTGGCTACACTCGAATCAATTCGACTCTTTCTAGCCTTTGCTATCCATAAAGACTTTAAAGTCTACCAAATGGATGTAAAGAGCGCTTTCCTAAATGGGAAACTTCAAAAGGAAGTTTGGATAAAGCTCTTTATGAGTTTCTTGACCCTAAGTATCCAAATCATGTCTATCGTTTGGATAAAGCTCTTTATGGGTTAAAACAGGCTCCTCGTGCCTGGTATGATACCATTTCCTCATTTCTCATCTATGAGAAATTTGTTCGTGGAAAGATTGACCAGACCTTATTTCATAGGAAAGTTAAGGGTTACATCATTCTAGTCCAAATTTATGTCGATGATATTATATTTGGTTCCACTAATCCCTCTTTGTGTTTTCGGTTTACTGATCGCATGAAGAAAGAATATCAGATGAGCATGATGTGAGAACTAACCTTCTTTTTAGGTCTCCAAATCATACAATCAGATAAAGGTATCTTTATCAATCAAAGTATGTATGTTAGACTCCAACTTGTGAAAGTGTAACTAAGAAGTCTCTTACTCTAGTCAATAGGACTTAGTCTAGTGAAGTGGTCTGGACTAAAAGCTCTCATACAGAAGTTCAAGAACCAGAGCTCTTACTCAAAGAGTGAAGGTTCCGTTCATACAGAGCCGACGCTTTATCTCCGTGGACAATCAAGTCTTATGCGCAAAAAAGCATAAGCGCTTGATGCAAGCTACAACTCCAAGACACAGAGCCTCTGCATAGTACATGCAGAGCCTCTGCATATGCAGAACCTCTGCATATTACATGCAGAGCTTCTGTATAGTACATGCAGAGCTTCTGGTTACCTTATCCATGGAACGTGCATGCAAGCCCAGACATTCTCGCAAGCTTCTAACAGATTTGAGGCGGCTTGACCTAGTCTGCTCCGCTTTTCAAGGGAAGCCAAAGATAAGGATGCAGACTCGTCAGCTCAGAGATTCAAGCCTAAATAATATCATAGTTGTTAGACCTAGGCGTATATAAAGAGGCTTCCTCCTTAGGTTCAAATTACCTGAGTGAGCCGACTTATATTATACCTCTTTATTGTGAGGTTACGTTTTATTTGATTGTTTTTTACTTTCTTCAAATAAAAGCATTCGTCATATTCAAGTCTTTTCATTGTTCTTATATACATTTTGAATATTTTGATTAATCATTTGTGATACACTGTTCGTTTTCATTCCTATTATTCATAAACTGTGTTTTATGCAAATTAAGAGTATATGGGTTCCAACAAAGTATGTTCGTGACATGATGAAGAAGTTTGATTTATCAAACAGTTCGTCTATGAAGACTCCTATGGCTCCTCCACTCTCTCTCAACAAGGATCCAAAGGGAAAGCCTATAAACGTTACTGTTTAGAGAGGAATGATCGGCTCCCTGCTGTATCTAACAGCTAGTCGACCAGATATCATGTACTTTACATGCTTATGTGCAAGATATAAAGCCGAACCAAAGGAATCCCATCTGATTGCTGTAAAACGTATCTTCAGATATCTTAAGCGAACTCCTAACATGGGTCTTTGGTACCCCAAAGGTTCAGACTTTGACCTAATAGGTTACTCGGATAGTGATTTTGCAGGTTGCAAAATTGATAGGTAAAACACCAATGGAGGCTATCAGCTTCTTGGTGGAAAGTTGGTGAGCTGGACAAGAAAAAAGCAAAACTCAGTATCCATATCAACAGCTGAAGCTGAGCTGGTTGTTGTTGTGCCCAAATTCTTCAGATGAAAAACCAGCTGATGGACTATGATCTTCTGTTTTCAAAGGTTCCTATTTATCGTGATAGCACTAGTGCTATTGCAATTGCAAATAACCCTGTACTTTACTCCAAGACCAAACATACTGAGATCCGATATCATTTTATCAGAGATCATGTTATGAACGGTGATATTGAAATTCACTTCGTTCCAACTGAGTACCAGCTCGCTGACCTTTTCACCAAGCCTCTTGATGAGACAAGATTTAACATCTTGATCAACGAACTAGGATGCTAAACACTGAAGAATAATCTTCAGCTATTAGCATCACTCAGTAAGTGAAATGATTCAGTGCTCTATCTCTGACGCTGAACTTTTGAGTAAATATAACTTTTCTCTCTAAGGTATGATTACTCTTTTTTCTTTTCTTCAAAACTTAAAACCTTCACTGAAGCTTTTCCTCTTTAGTGATTAAAATGTTTTAAAAGTTGGTCTCAGTGATTCTTAAATCACTGACCATATATAAGTATATCTTCGTACTTATTCTCTTAAAAGTAAAAAATGATCACTGAATCCTTTGTTCAGTGAATCAAACGTTTTTTTTTTAAATGTCAGGTTCAGTGATTCTCTTATCACTGACACTGATGCCTTAAAACTTTCACTGAAGAATTCTGACTTTATTAATAAAAATGTTTTTAAAAGGTCTTTTCAGTGTTTAGTTAAACAATAAATGACTCTTCGTTTTCTTAAAAAGTTTTTCGTTTTTAAAAGAAAATAGTTAATGAACCGTCTTAATGACAACATTCTCTATTTACAATGCGCAACACTTTGAGACGCGCAAAAAGGCACTGTCATACGCTACCTCATTTAATGTCATCCAATCATGGATGAGAACGTGCCATTTTTCATCATGACCCCTTTCCTCAACCATCGTCTTTTCTCTCTCTCATATTATTCTCTCTCCTCCTACCTATAAATATGAGACCTCTCCTCCACTTCTTCTCTTTACGCTTTCAAAATTTCAAAGACGAACCTCTGCCGAAATTACCAAGCAAGAAATCTCTCAAAAATCACTCAAGTTCTTCTCGACCTTAATCTCTAAACTCTTAAGGTCAACATTTCTTCTCTTAAATCTTCTTCTAAGAAATACGTTTGATAATTTTAAGAAATTTGTTCTCTTGAAATGTTAAACAACGATGATTATTTAACCAAATCTTACTTGGTTATAGTCACCTTTCTTTAAACACATTCTACTTGAAAAACCCTAATCCTCTTCAAGGATTTTTCGAAAGAAGTTTTCTTGTTTCAAAAACTTACTTGCATTCTTCTCCAAAACTAATCATGGTTTTACTAACAACCTGTTTTATCTCATTCTTATAAAAAAAAGATGGCTGCCAAGAACGTTGGATTCACCCTCGACGAGGTGTCCTTCAAGGCCAACAACCACATTGCCTTGTTGGGCATCCCTTCATCCAAGGTGTATTATCAAGAGGCGGCTGACTTCCTTAAACAGTCGTCACTTGGTTTTACCCTCAACCATGAACCCATCATGGTTAAAGAACTCTTACAGCAATTCTGGTTCAATGCTGAGGTGGTTGATGTCGAAGACAAACATGGCCGCCAAGTTGAACAAGTCAACTTCACCTTTAATCGCATGTCCATGAAGTTTGGCGTGAACACGATGAGGAGAGATCTTCAACTTCCCAAAGGCCCCTTCGACAGCGAACCCACAACGGCTGAGATCATAGAGTGTCTCGGTGCCATTGGCTATCAATGGCCAATGAAGAAGGACTCAAATGCTGCCATGAAGTCCTTGTCGAAGATTGAGAAGAATAGAATGTCAGCAATCTGGCAATACCTGTTCTCTCACTTCATCCAGTCTATGGGTGGAAAGACTGGAGGTCAAGACCAGGCTTCTAGGATTGCCTTACGATTGGCATTTCTGCGATACAGCGTCACAATATAAATTATGTTGCGGTCATTTTTGATGACCTTGTGCAAAAGCTAAACAAGCGCCAGCGAGAAAAGGTGGTGCCTTACACCAGGTTCCTTTCTATGGTCTTCGCCAAGATCTTTGGAAAGAAATACTCCAAGGAAGTTAACCTTTAGGTTTCCAAGCTTGGATCCAGGATTCTGGACCATAAGCTGAGGGACAGTGATGTGACACTCTCCTCTATAGTGTCCTTGACTACCTCCTCTCCTCAGGTGGCCAAGACAAGGATAACCCCCCCTACCCGCGTCTATCCCAGCCACCAAAACCTCCTCCAAATAATCTTCTCAACCAACTCTTGGTTCTCCTCAGAGAGCCAAGAAGGCCAAAAAGGGGATAGCCACATCTCTGGTTGAGACCTCTCGACAGGTTTCAGCTATTGAAACCGGCCTTAACCCCGAGGCAATTTTAGCTAACCCTCTTAGCTCTTCAGTGATTCCTCCCATCACTGTCGTATCAGTGGAATCTACCCCAACCGCCTCAGTGACCAAATCACTGAAAGTGTGGATATCAGTGCCGCCACCGCTGAACACCCACATCTCTTCTCCTCCTTTTTTGGTCTTTACACGTGTTGGTGATGTATTAGCGACTGTCCTCCTTGATACTAAAACACACACCACTAGACCTGAGGTTCCTCAACATACAGATGTCTATCCTCTCAAGGATATCTTTGCTCACACTAGTGACAATCCTTTGGATGTCACTGATGGCCCCTCAAGAATTCCAACTTCATACTTCTTCATTTCTTCTAACCCGGAGCCTCTTGATGCTCACCCTTCATCTCTTGCAGGTCCTTCTTCTATGCCCCAGTCTATGGAGGAAGAAGATGGGGAAGAGAAGGAAGAAGATGGGGAGGATGACGCCATTGACGAAGACGAAGACGAGGATTATGACATGGCGTCAGATGTCAAGCTTCTTCTCTCAGCGGTCGATTCCGTTTTCTGCAAGATGGCTGAAGTTCACCAAGCTATGCCCCGCAAGGCTGAACTTGATGCGGACCTCTCAGCTCTCAAGTCCGACGTTCAAGAAGTGACGAGTCATCTTTTGACTCTCCAAGAAGCTATTCGAGCCAACGCTAAAGCCATTGTTGTTCTCTCCAGTAGGGTTGATGATGCTCAGGCTCTATCGCTTCAGCAGACAGGACTTCTTCAGCAGATCCTAGATATTGTCCGTCAACTAGCTCTAGTGATCCCGCCTTCCTTCTCTGCTGATGATCATGCTCATCTCAATGCAACATGTGAAGCAACGAAAATCTAGCCAGTACTCCGTCAAGGCTAGAGGAAATGATGGTTCTCCAGCATCAGTGCATGGACGAACTCTCTGGCTTATACTCTCAAGTCTTAGCCAGAGAGGGGGAGATGAGGTCCAACACTGCTGGACCATCTACTATTGCTGCTCCAACAATCGTTGCAGGTGAAGCTGAAGCTGAAGCTCCTAGAGCTGAGGTTGTCGTTGCTCTTGTAATATCGACCACCAAAGCTGTTACAACTGAGGAGGTTGATGCCATCCCAAAGGATGATGATCTTCCCATCACCTCTGCACCCCTTGCTAGTGATGATGATGATAAAGATGAAGACGATGAAAATGAAGATGATGAACTTGATCTCCTAAACCCCGGAAGTGACCTAAATGGTGATGATGACGACGATGATGAAGATGACTTCACCATTCAGTATCAAAAGCCAACAATCTCCACCAAGGGAGTCGTCCTTAGGGATTCTGCATCCCAGGGGGAGCAAAGGGAAAAAGAGTTCGCTCCATCAACAAACCAGGGCCACAAGTCGAAAGGCAAAGCGGTCGCTGAAGAAGGGAATCGGAAGGTATTGTTCAATATCCCTCAACCCTTGTTTGAAGACTCTACCTTTCAGGTAGTAGTCACTTCTCTTTATCAACTTCAGATTCCATTAACTACATGTGGTCGACTGGAGTGGGTTCCTGAAAACCCTGTCTCCAGTGCTCCCACCGACCAACAGATGGCTCAGCTAAAGGAGTTACTCAACCAAACTAAAGTAAAAATCCCTCTTCGTACCTCTAGTGGTGGTGATTTTGACTTTCTTTTAGAAGTTGAAAGACTCGAGCCATTAAGGGCTGAAGAAGAACTAGAGCTTCAGAGGAAGCAGATTGAAGACAGCTTAAAGCTGGCCAAGTCACTAGCTGAGAAGATTCTCCCTAAGAGAAAGTCCAAGAAGAAGGTGAATGTTGTCCAAGCCCAGACTAAACTTCTTTCCATTGTAGAAGTAGAGCATGAGAAGAACCTGAAGCTGGTCGAAAAAGACAAGTGTTGGAGCAAAGCAAAACTGAAGAAGAGAGTCAGTTCTCGCCCGATCATCAGTGTCAGCATCAATGGACGTTCAAAAGACGGTGGAACACTAGTCTCAATGCTCATCACCAGGGACAATCTTGATGTCATCACCGAGTACCCTTCCTACCTTAGCCTCTATGAATATAGCGAATGGCTGGAGATCAGGCAAGCCATTCAACGATCCAAGTCAAGACATAAGCCGATTATCGAAGACATCATCAGCGATCACATCAAACGGATGTCCAAGTATGTCGCAGTCCCTGATAAGACTTCTMTGAAGAAAGGTGGAAGGAAGAAGAAAAAGCTCTCTAATCCTAATGATGGACCATTCCTAAGAAACGAACATGAAACAAGGTTCTCCTTGGATGAAATCCAGAAGGAACATGAGAGTACAAACATTTCTATGCTGAATCTCGACTTGCCAGATAAGGGTCCCTATACACCCAACTTTGTGCATTTCAAACTTGAGTTAGGAGTTATATTCCTTAACTATGAAGGTGAAGTCAGATTTCAGAGA
The DNA here is from genome assembly GCF_001531365.2 of Cynara cardunculus var. scolymus. Lineage (NCBI taxonomy): Eukaryota > Viridiplantae > Streptophyta > Magnoliopsida > Asterales > Asteraceae > Cynara > Cynara cardunculus. Next base: position 19,564,882 of record NC_037538.1, read on the forward strand.
ATGTCAAAGCTACATCTATGTCCAATGGGTCATTTGGTTTACCTCTTACTCTGGATAGATGACAGCATGCCTGGAAAAGTCGTGGACCTGAAGATACGAAGAGAATGCCTACATCGAAAGAACCTTGCTGAAGTTGTACCTAGCTGCATAGATCTAAGTATTCTAGATTAGTTTCTCTTTGAAATATTGTTCACTTTTCCTTCTAGTCTGTAAGTATTAGACATGTACTAAACTATTTGTAATATTTCCAATGATAATAATATGACTATTTCTTGTACTTCACTGAAAAAGATCTCTGAAAAAAGTAATAGGGACACAAGTCTATGAGTTCCAGTGTTACTTTTTTCATTCACTGACATTCTATAAGTCAGTGAATAAGCATTCAATTTCAGTTTCCATCCTTGTAATTTTCTCTTAAATATGACTTAAGGAAAATCCTCAAGCAAAGACTAACTCACTGAAAAAGATCCCAAAATAGTAAAAAAGGACATGTACTTTATATGTTACTTTTTCTTACTATTATTTGATAAGAAAACTTTCTTTATGTTGTCTTGTTATCATCAAATAGGGGGAGATTGTTGATCCTCTCTCTCGGTGATTTGATGATAATCCCTTTTCACTTATACGAAGTATTTATGTTTCTGGCTTTTCAGTTCCCACGATCTTCATTGAGCCTGTTCAGTGATCGCTGAAGAACTTGTATTGTAATTTAATCAGCGACAGCGATACTTCAAGAAGACAACACTCACACCAAAGAACCTTCAGCCAATGTTAAAGACTGAAACTGAAGATTAGAGACAGGCGAGTACGTGATCTGAGCGGTACTCAGTGATTACAAGGCTGTCTACATATGTGTGAAGATTGCTCAAGCCTCAGCGAGTGCTGAAGAGACCTTCAGGTTATTCCAACACTCAGCGATCAAAAGAAGCTTGCCAAGCACGATTGTTGTTGTCTTGTTCTTATACACACAAAGGACAATTTATACCCTTTCTAAATGTTAGTATGGTACGGAGCCGACTAGTTGACTCTATTACCCACCAACTTTAGATAAGGATGTCTGCTCATGAATAGGCTTTTTGTACTATTCACTGTAGCAAAGGACAAGCCTTCCTCTTAAGGCTTAAGACGCACTCTAACCCTACCATATTGCATTAAATGTGCATTTAATGCAATGGTTATAAATAGAAGTGTTTCTTCTCCATGCAGAGTGCGCGCACAACACACTCTCTTAACCTAATTCTTACTTTGAGCATTCTTGAGCTTAAGTAAAAGAACTTACTTTCTCCTACAATATATATTTTCTTATTTGCTAAGATTTAGTGTGTAACCAAAGATTATTTAGATAGGTTTTTCTTACCTTATCTTTCCGCAGACAGTCTTGTTATATTTGTATTGATCTTCTCTTATCAATATACATTTTAAATTTGAAAATATTGTGTTTGTATTTATCCCCCCCTTCTACAAATTGTTATACATATCCTGTAGACCTTTACGGGACCAACACTCCCAGTGTTGACCGGTTTAGATTGGTTAAAGGACAGACCTTGTCCGGTGAGGATGCTCATCGGACAAAGCCTTAGTCGGATTATTATATTTGTTGCTAAGTGTTGATCGGTGAGGACTGTAGAAAGGAAACTTCAAAGACTGACATAAGAGAAAGGTAAGATAATTCTTTCTCTTTCTTTTTCTGCGCCGACATTTGAGTTGTCTCTCTTCTTTCTTTCAATCGACACACTCGACGCAAATAACTCTGGTGGCCCCCGCTAGACAATGTGTTGCCCGATGAGGGTGTATCCGGATATGTGTTGTCCGATGAGGGTGTATCCAGACAGGGTGTGACCGGTGAGTACGTTTACCCTTTTCAAGTGTTGTCCGGATAGGTGTTGTCTAGATAAAGTGTTGGTCGATAAGGGCAGCCCTTTGGCCCTATGTTGTTTAATGCAAATGTTTAGTCAATTACCGCTAATTCTTTATGAATATTTTTCCAATGTTAGATTATTATGTTTATATATAATATTCATATGTCTAGTAAGTTCTCTGCCTTAAAGGGCATGGAAGCTGCAATAATTGGTAAGGCACCTGCGAATTGATGGCGGACCAGCCGTGATAGTAGGCAGAATACCGATGATAAATGGCGGGACAACCGCGATAATTGGTAAGGTACCTGTGCATAGATGGCGGGCCAGCCGCGATAGATAGCAGGGTACCTGGGTTAATTCAGATAACAAGATAGTCATGTTATATAGTAGATTTATCTTCGAGGGATGGTAGGACAGTTGTGCAATCAATTTTTAATAACTAATATATGGATTAATTAGAGGTTGAAATTTTTATGAATATATGACTTGTTTGATTAGGGAATTCACTTACTTGACCTTTTGGTCTAACCCTCAACTATTGCAAAAAAAAATTACAGGACAACGCGAGGCTGAGAACAAAGGCAAAGGGAATCATGCTAAATTTTTAGCATTTATTTTAATTTTTAGAAATCCGCTCTTGTTGGAGATCCTTCATGTTGTATAGTTTTGTTCTGATCTTTTGTCTGTAAACGACATGGTGTTATATTTTATAAATGTACGTTTGATTATCTCAGCCAAGAGTAGGTTTGCTGTATGTTTTTCAGGTGGTTTTATAATTACGACATAGAACCATCCCATTTGTAAAATTATTATGGAAAAATCGCACTCTAAGAGAAGCAACATGGGAAATATAAGAATCGATAACGAGGCAATACCTGCATCAATTTTAAGGTTTGAAAGTTATGTCCCTAATTCGATTTCAGGGACAAAACCTTCATTTTAGAGGGGGGAAATCTAATACCCAAATCTCTCAATTATCTATTTCATATAGCTTAGAAATATTCAAATTTGGATTCAAGCAATAAAAGCTTGTACATGTTGCTTCTAGTGTTGTACCAGACTAAATTTGTCATGAAAACAGTACATTGGGGCTAAACGTGTGCAAACAAATTTGAACTCGGACTTCGAATGTGAATGAAACCTCTAATCGGGTTAGAATTGCAATAAGTGAAACTTGAGGGTTGAATCATGTAAATTTTAAAATATGAAAACTGAAATTAAAATTATCTAATTCATTTCTTCCTAGAATTCTACCCATCGACTCTACTTTCCTCCTTCATTTCTCGATTTCAAGCTCAATTTCAAAGGGAAAAGCCGTAGCATCTTAAAGTAAGTTTTCTTCTCTTATTCTTAAGAATTTCATGTTATGTAGGAGATTACGATGGTGATATATGGTGTATGTTAGGTTAATATTATTGTATCCGAGATCACAATATTTGAAGACATGAAGAGTTAAAGATAAAAAAATAACATGGTCAAAGATGGTCAACATTGTGGAGCTTAATTGTACTTCTTGTAGTTTGACTTTTTGTTTAGTCAAATGTATAAATAGATTAGCTCTTTGTGATCGTAAAAGATTCTTTCATTGTAAACATTCTAGAGAGAAGTCTAGAAAGAAGATTATAGAGAGAAAAAACAACATTAATATACTTGATGACTTAAGAATTCAATATTGTGTTGTTGATCTTGATTATTACATTGTTACTTGATCATTGTGGGATTCACAATTGGTATCAGAGCCAAAACAGAAGAATTATGCAAGAATTCGTTCAATTTCTTTTTGAAGATTTTTTGAAGAATTTGAAGAAAGTTGACTTTTAATGGGTTTTGGTGAAGATCATTAAATTATTACATTGTTACTTGATCATTGTGGGATTCGCAGGTTAAGTTCAAGAAATTGAAGGAGTTATATCTACGTAAGGAACTAAAATTCATATCAGCAACTCAAGCAAGGTAAACTATAATTTCATAGTTGATGTTGAAATTGTTGAGATATGCAAGTTATGTCAAAGTTGACAACGTCTTAAGATTGCTAGTGGTAGAATTTGAAAGAGTCTTGAGTTAGTTATGTTTTTTATGTTAGAAACATTGATTTGGAGTGTAGTTAGTTTTGGTACCAAAGTGGGCAAAGGAATGGAACCATTAAAATGGTTTTGAGCTTCAAAGATTAATGCCTACAAGGTGTTTGATGAAATGCCTTAGAGGCATTTACAATTTTGCTGAACTTCAAATTTATGTCCCAATATTAAGAAGTCCGTATAAAATCAATCTTAGGCCCATTGGGGTGTGCAATACATTGATGGAAAGCCCCATATGTCTACTACAAATTTATAGCTTAAATGAAAACCGAATTATAACTCTAAGAGGTTGAAATAATGAATTCCCAGAGTTGGTCTCATGCAAAATGGGATTTGTTCATTGTTTTTAGAAAATTCATATATAATCGTTGCTTTAGTTAGGATGAGTCCAAAAATAATTGAATCATAAGCCAAAAATAGAGTTGTAGTTGTGTTGTTCTGTAGAGTCGAGTCTAGGTTGTTTAGTTTATTTAACATGCATGTTAACCTCTAGCATTCTCTTATAAGCCTACTAGGATTCAATAGAATTCAAAGTTAAGTTGTAAAGAAAATTCAAAAGGTTGTTAGATAGTTTATCATGAGTTAGTAGGTACAAATTCTAAATGCATTGTATATCACATCAGCCTTTCATTTTATCGAAACTCGATCAAGCACTTGGTAATCCTTATCTGAGGCTCTTATATGTAAAAGGTATGGATTTCTACCTTTTTTATACTTGGAAATGTATTTGTACATACGTGTCTACTACATGAACATGGTACACCATGTATTACTTATCACTTAGGTTAAATGGTAACTTCCTTAATTGAATTTTTGGAATGTGTTTTATGTCTGATTTAGCATATGATATGTAACATCCCAAACTCCACATTTGCATATAACATATATTTCATATAAAAGAAACATAGATTATACCACATAGGTCCCACTACTACAAGGATTCTATATGTACAAAATTTATATATAAAAATTTCAAAATAATATCTCTGCACTATCACATGTATAGCAACATGTATCTTCAAAATATGCAATCATTAGGTTGGTCTTCATAAGCAGATAACAAATAAGAGAAATAGTTACATTTTCCCCTTCCCCTTATTATCCCGCGACCCCACAGATCCTGCAATGCACATTTTTGAAACAAAATGAGGGTTAGACCAGAAGGTCTAGTGAGTAAATCCTTTTTTTGCAAAAGCAAGGTGAAAAATCACCAAAGCCTGATAAAACATCTTCTATGCAGAAATAAATGCATTTCGGCAAAAACATGTAGTCCTATTGGATAAGCAAAATATAAAGCCAACAGATTGCTACAAAGCTTAAACACAGCGCTTGGAACAGAGCTCCAAATAATAAAAGAAAACTATATTCAAGGTGCAGAGCTTCAGTATGATATATACAGAGCTTCTAATTTATAAAATTTTCAATATACTTAAATCATTTCCCACAATCAGAGGTTCTCTGGTCTTGGTAAAAGACCAACCAGAGCCCCTCTGTATGTATTAAAACTTGGTAGAAAATTTAGGCAATGAAAGCCTTGAATGGCAAACCATTTTCCCCATCTCAATAACTTCAAAATTATTATTTCTAAAGAGAACAATACCTCTAAATCATCAAGTCACAAAGAAATGGTGATTTAGAATTATTGTATCTGATTAGTGATAATAACAAGAGCTATATTAACACCCACACCTGAGATTGTCACCTTTATATCCATAGGTACACATCTTCTTGATATGCCACCCTTATTCCTTCTTTAAAACAAGGTTTCTTACCAGAATAGACTTACGTCACCACATCTGGAAATACCCATCACCCAGTTCCAAGCCAGAACATATAATTGTCACCACGTCTAGGGGAACTACCTCTTAAAATAAAGTTTCATTCTAGAACAAACTTATGTCACCACGTCTGGAAGAAACATTTCCCAAAATACAGCTTCTTACCAGAACAGACTTATGTCACCACGTCTAGTAGAAACATTTCTCAAAATACAGTTTCTGACCAGAGCAGACTTACAATAGTGTTCGGACACACAACTCATTGGTCAAAAACGGTGACTGGACCTGCCTTCTCCGGACAACACTATGTCCGTATACAATTTTTAGTAAACAACTCTATTCCAATCCAGATAACACTGTGTCCGGATATGACTAATCCGGTCAACAAGGTGACCGGTGAGGAAACTTACATCGTACAATGAAGAATGATCAAAATCAATGTAGTGATTTCAATATATCAACATATCAAAACCATAGACCAATGATAAAATCATATGCAAAGGATGTTTGAAAACACTCACCTTTTGCAAAATCAAAGTTTTGAGAGAAAGTAGCAACACAAATCAGAAATGATTCTGAATCTTCAATTCCAAGCTTAGCAATCAAAACCCTCAGTAAAATTATCTCTCAATATCTTTCCAAAAGTGGCAAGAAGCTTGTGTTTTCCCTAACACTCCTATTTATACATTTCCACAAATGGAAAAACGGTTACATATAACCCTCATGCATGCATATAATTTCATGCACACACACACACACATCTCATGCATACATACATAACATATAAACACATGCACCCACACATGTATTCACTTCATATCTTTTCATGCATAATATAAATATACCTTCCATGCATGAAAAATAAACACATACTCACATATTAATTTCATGTCCCTAGATGATTAATTATAACAATTAATCAAATATTCACGTAATCACATAATCAAGTAATCATATAACAATTACCTCAGGTGATAACCGGAACCCAGTTATCACATGATATTTCATCTTTTCTATTCAAGAATCGTTGTTAAGAAATTGAATTAATACCTACAAGGTTTAATGGATTTAGAAATTGCTTCCATGAGGGCACATGTGTTGTAGACCTATGATTCTTGTTTTCGATTCTTATAAAATACTCGGTCATTGGGGGCACCAAGGTCGGGATGCTTCAACGATGGTTATACCATCGTGGTGTCTTCACTTAGGATGGATCGTATAGGGTTGGCCAAGTGATGGCCATCAAGGGAGGATGGATTGGTCCTAGTTACACAGGTCGGGTCGTAATTATTCACGACAGGTGTTCGATAGTGTGTATGCTTACACTCCTATCATATGGGACTCACGTGGTATGATCAATCCATGAGAATGACGTGTCTTTGTGATATACTCTGATCTTTGTGACCCTTGTTACATCTTTGTCATATTTCTATTTTATAGATTTTTTTATATATTTGTAAATGACATGAATTATGATTATGAATTTGATAGACCTTCGTGGTCTACTTTTTATTAAGTACTTGTTTGTTTTTATTAATACCGATGCTTCTATATTTCATTTCCGCTTCCACTTGTTAGGTTATCGTTTTCTTTATATTATAATCCTTTGACTGGGCAAAGTTGCTCAATCATGCGTTTTGTTAACATGACAAATACCTAGACGATTAGACAGGGGAAGGGAAATTTAGAGAAGAAAAGACAACTATTTTAGACTTCCTTTTGAAGATCTCCGGATATACTACATTTTGGTTATTTTGTACTTGTCACCATGTTAATATAACTGTATATCATACTTTATTTGTCTTCATATGTTGGTTCGTAATTTCACACATGTAATAATTTAGTCAAATTCTGAATTTTATAAATCTATTAAGTGGGTTTATTATTATTCTCAATGTCCCATGAATTGTGGCATCTCCCTGTTCTTGACCACATGGGATAGGGGCTTTACACCATTTACCAAAATGAGTCTCTCGGTTCAACTTGCCTCAGATGTTAAACCAATAGTATAACTCATACCATGAATGATATTCGATCGAGGAAAGCAATGTCAAACAAGTAAGATGCCATAGATTCAAATGGCACTTGGTAGCTTGTTCCTCCCACCGACGTCCCGAATTTAGTTGGATAAAAATAGATTTTCGAAATCAAATGCTTACTTAGTGGCTTTATTGATAGGTAGAAAGTGTGGTTAGTTGCTATAGGGTTTCACCAAAGACTAGGAGTCGACTACCACGAGACATTCAACCCAGTTGTTAAACCAACCACAATTCGTCTTATCATCTTGCTAGAAATCAGTCAAGGTTGGGATCTTCGTCAACTCAATGTTAATAATGTATTCCTCTAAGGCACACTTAAGGAAGAAGTTTTCATGACTCAACCTCAAGGATCTATTGATCAAAACAAACCTTAATGAACTTCGTCACTACCTTATCGCCTTTCACTTCTCAAACTTGGTTGCCAACAACTCCTCTTTGGTTTGTAAAAACCAAGGTACCACCATAATGTATGTGTTGACGATATCATCATCACCGGTAACTATTAGAAAATAAGCTAAACAATTATTATGTTTGGTAGTTATTGATAGTTACTATGAACAGACACAATGGTTCAGTCTATATGTATATATATGTGTCGTATGTATTCTGTAAAGATTGATGTAAACATCAAATTCATATATGAATAAAGTTGCAGTATTGTGGTTATCAATTCTTTGTATGTTGTGTTAATCTTCCCAACAAACTGGTATCAGAGCCCATGGCTTTATCTGGTAACGGTTTGCAACCCCAATTACCGAAATTTAATGGTAGAAATTACCATCAATGGAACATTCAGATGAAAGTCTTGTATGAATCTCAAGATCTTTGGTCCACCATTGAAAATGGATTCGTTGAACCAGATGATATTTCGAAATTAACATCACAAGAACTTGTGGATTTAAAAGAATAAAAAAGAAAGATAGGAAGGTGCGTTGTTCTTTATATATCAAGCAGTGGACAAAGTGATCTTTGAGAGAATCTCCAATTTGAATACATCCAAGAAAAGCCTGGGATAAGTTGAATAAGACTTATAGAGGGGAAAAGAAAGTCAAATTGGTTAGACTCTAGACACTCATATGCGAATTCGATAACCTACGTATGAAAGACTCAGATTCAATTGAAGATTATTACAATCGAGTAATTCTCCTTGTTAACCAGATGCGTATTAATGATGAAATCCTTGAAGACACCAGGATCATAGAAAATATTCTTCGAAGTCTGACTAGAAAATTCGAATATGTGGTGGTGGCCATAGAAGAATTGAAGGATGTCTCAACCATGACATTAGAAAGTTTGATTGGAACTTTGCAGTCTCATGAGTTCAGGCTTAAACAATTTGACAACACAAGTTCAACATCATCTGATCAAGCCTTTCAAGTTCAATCTACAAGTTTAAATTCATATGATAAACAGAAGACTAGTGATCTGGGTAAAGAAAAAATGTCGAAAATACAAGCAGGGAGAAAGGAAAAGGGAGACCTTTGTCACAAATACAATGTTATCATTGTTTAAAGTTTGGACAAGCGTAAAAATTATGTAAAAGGCGAATTGCAGAAGAAAAGGGTGCTAGTTTTGTGCACAAAGAGGATGAGAATGATCATGAGACTTTATTTATGTTGTTTGGTTCTCATGATGAAACAAATGATTGTTGGTACCTTGACAGTGGGTGTAGTAACCATATGTCTGGTAATAAGGATTTGTTTGTGTTTATTGATGAATCCTACAAAAAGGAAATGCGTACTGGTGATGATAAACGGCTAAACTTGAAAAGGATTGGTGATGTTTCAGTCAAAACAAAGAAAGGAATCATAAAGATTCAAAACGTTTATTATGTGCTGGGTTTAAAGCATAATCTTTTGAGCATTGGGAAACTCTTATTGAAGGGATATGTTCTGCATTTCAAACAAAACATGTGTGAACTTAATGACTTGAATCATAATCTTCTTGGAGATATTAGTATGAATTCCAACAAAATGTTTCCTTTAAGATTTCTTGAAGATTCACCTTTTACATTCAAGATGACAGATCAACAATTGGCTCAACTCTGGCATAAAAGACTTGGACATGTTAATTTTGGTTACCTGGATCAGATGTGTAAACAGAATATACTAAGAGGAATGCCTAGACTATCTGTGTCAAATGAAGCCTGTGAGATTTGTGCTCTTGGAAAGCATTGAAGGAATTATTTTCCACAAGAAAAGGTATGGAGAGCCTCACAACCTCTTGAACTTATACACACAGACGTGCATGGTCCTATGAAAACATTATCTATTGGCAAGAATAGATATGTCTTCACTTTCATTGATGATTATAGTAGAAAGCTGTGGGTTTATTTTTTGAAAGAAAAATCAGAAGTTTTTGAAAGATTAAAGAACTTCAAAATTTTTGATGAAAAACAAAGAGACAAGGAGATTAAAACTTTAAGATCAGATTGTGAGGGGAGAATATAATAGCCATGTTTTTAAAGAATTTCTACAAAATGAAAGCATTTTACATCAGTATACTACTCGTTATACACCCTAACAAAATGGGGGGCAGAGCGCAAAAACCGTACATTACTTGAGATGGCAAGAAGTATGTTAAAAGAGAAGAATTTGCCAAATGAATTATAGGCTGAAGTAGTTGCATGTCTTGCCTACATCTTAAATCATTCACCCATAAAAATTTGTCAAATATTACTCCACAAGAGGCATGGAGTGGTTACAAACCAAGTATTTCACACTTCAAGATTTTCGGGTGTCTAGCATTTTCTCATATACCTGATCAGATAAGAAATAAATTAGATGACAAATCTGAGAAAGTAATCTTTGTTGGTTATAATGAGATATCTAAAGCATACAAGGTTTATAATCCTGTTACTAAGAAGTTGATTGTAAGTCGAGATGTAATATTTCATGAGGATAAGTCTTGGAATGGATTATCTGCAAATACTGAGCAAAACACACCGGTTATGGATGAAGAAATCGAGGAGAAAAACAGAAATGAGAATGAACAAGATCAACCCATTGCAATACCAGATAACACACGAAACTCGACATCTTCTAGCAGTTCTTCATCAAGTTCTCCCTCATCCAGAATTTGACCAAGAAAAACGAGAATAATGGCTGATCTTTTATAGAATACTCAGCGTATAGATTTTGATGATATAGTTGATTTGTGTTATTTGCAGATGCAGATCCTCTAACATTTGATGAAGCATTCAAAGAAGAACATTGGAGGTTGGCTATGGATGAAGAAATTAAATCCATTCAGAAGCACAACACATGGAGTCTGGTTGATCTTCCAAATAATCATCAACCAATTGGAGTCAAATGGGTGTATAAAACAAAGATGAATGCAAAGGAGAAATTGATAGACATAAGGCAAGGCTGGTAGTGAAAGGATACAAGAAAAAGTATGGTTTAGATTACAAAGTAGTGTTTGGCCCTGTTATACGACTCAAAACCATCAGACTTGTTTTAGCCATTGCAGCCCACAATGATTGGAAAGTCCATCAAATGGACGTAAAATCTGCTTTTATGGAGTACTAGAGGAAGAGGTTTATGTGGATCAACCTCTTGGTCATGTGAAGAAAGGAGAGGAAGACAAAGTTTATAGGTTGAACAAGGCCCTATATGGGTTAAAACATGCTCCACCGGCTTGGTATAGTCGCATTGATAAATATTTTGTTAAGCATGGTTTTTTGAAATGCACATACGAGCATACTCTATATATCATGAGAGATCAAGGTAAAAGGATTATTAGATACATCAAAGGAACTAGCCATCTTGGAATTATCTATGGTAAAGCCAAGAATGTCAGCCTAATGGGATTCAGTGACAGTGTTTTGGTGGTGACTTTGATGATAATAAAAGTACATCAGGCTATATTTTTAGTCTCGGGTCAGGAATTATATCATGGCAGTCCAAAAAGCAAAAGGTTGTAGCTCTATCGTCAACCGAAGTAGAATATATCTCTTTGTCAAGTGCAGATTTGTCAACCATTATGGTTACGCACTGTCCTAAAAGAGATTGGTCAAGATCAAGGGGAAGCAACTACTACATATTGTGACAACATGTCTGCAATTGCTCTATCAAAGAACCTTGTTTATCATGGAAGAAGTAAGCACATAAGAATAAAATATCACTTTATTCGTGAACTTGTTGAAAGTGGAGAAATTGTGATTCAACATTGTGGAACAAAAGAACAACTAGCAGATATGTTTACCAAAGCACTACAAGTTGGGCTTTCGATCTATTCAAACAGAAGTTAGGAATTGGGTGTGTCTAGCTTAAGAGGAAGTATTAGAAAATAAGCTAGATAGTTATTATTGACAATTACTATGAACAGGCGCAATGGCACAGTCTATATGTATATATATGTGTCATATGTATTCTGTAAAGATTGATGTAAACATTAGATTCGTATATGAATAAAGTTGCAGTATTGTGGTTATCAATTCTTTGTATGCTGTGTTAATCTTCTCAACAGTAACAACAAAGCATCAGTTCTAGACTTTATTTCAGTCTTGGTCGGTCAATTTCCACTAAAGGACCTGGGAACCCTTTGATATTTTCTAGGCTTTGAAGTTGTTCCTCACCCACAAGGTATTCTCCTCTTGTAACGGCAATACACAGCCGACTTATTGGCCTGAACAAAGAAAGTTGATCCTCATGTCGTGCCACTCCAGTAGCTACTTCCCAAACTCTCATTAATCATTCTGGAAACACTTATTGGCCTAAACCAAACTCTCACTAATCATTCTGGCAAGACTAGTTCCTCACCCACAAGGTATTCTCCTCTTGTAATGGCGATACATAGCCAACTTATTGGCCTGAACGAAAATAGCTGATGCTCATCTCATGCCACTCCACTAGCTACTTCTCAAACTCCCACTAATCATTCTGGAAAGCCTCTCAACTATCCAACTCTAAATGCAGAAGTCATAGCCTCCAGTATCTCTCCCACACTCATCCAAACATCCTTATGTTGTCAATGAACTCTCACAGTATATACATTGTCCAACAATAGATCATTTGAATACTACCAAAAACATTCTGAGATATCTACATGGCATAACTGACCATGGCATCGTATTTCATCGATAGGCAGCTCTATCTCTACATGCCCACTCTGGTTCTGATTGGGGCAACAATGAAGATGACTATACTTCCATCAGATCCTATATTGTCTATCTTGGGCGTAACTCGATCTCTTAGAGTTCAAAGAAGCAATGGAACGTAGCTGGTTGGATTATTTATCTTCTCAGTGAACTTGGATACACCTCCTCACAACTACCGGTAATTTACTACAACAATGTGGGAGCAACAAATCTATGCTCCAATCCAGTCTTCCATCCTTGAATGAAACATTTAGCACTTGAATTTCATTTCATCCGTGAACAAATTTAAGAAGGAATCTTACGAGTCACATGTATCTCTTCAACAAATAAACTATCGATTACACTCACGAAACCGCTTCCTCGAATGTGATTTCATGCCTTGTTAACCAAGATTGGTCTCTCCATACAGAGATCCATCCTACAAGGTCATATTAGAGATTATTCAAATTGATTGTGTATTTCCCATGATTATGTAGATCTTCTTTGTTAAAAGATATCTTTAAACTAACAATCTTTACGTTTGAATGTTAGGAAGAATGTCGAAGGACTAATGTTGAAATCAATCAAAAGATGTGTTCATAAAGTCAGGGATCGCGCCTCACTATTGGGAGAAGATCAGGGGTAGCGGAGCAACTTTCGTAAAGATGGAGGACCATTTCTGCCATATTGAAATTATTATATAAAGGGCTCAAATGACTCATCATAGCTCATTCAGATTCATTTTTCCATATCTCAAAAGTTTTACTCTCTCTCTAATTGATTTGAGTGCGATTCAGTTTAGGTTTACAGCTTTGTTCATAAATATTGTTAATCATTTTGATTAACAAATGGTTAGGTTTATATCTGTATATTTCTTCCTGTATGTAGTTCAAAATCATTGAATAAATATTGTTTTGTATATTTGTTCATGGTATCAGAGCCTCAGATCTGGTTCCGCTATTTTGTAAGAAGTTGCGTTGCGAGTTCTACTGTTCGTTTATTGTAATATTCGGGTTATTTTATTAGATTTAATAATTTAAATCTTTATGTTTATATGAATATTTTACGTAGATGTGTGTGGGTGTGGGTGATGTAGTTATGTTAGCCGACCTTTGAGGGGCGGCCTATGTTTATCTGAATATTTTATATAGAAGTGTGTGGGTGTGGGTGACGTAGTTATGTTAGCCGACCTTTGAGGGGCGGTCATACACTTACTATAAATAGCAAGTGTATGTGAAAGAAAAAGAAGCTTAGCACACCTTTGAAACACTTTCTATATTAGGAAAGACTTCTTAGTGAATCCTACGGATTGGCAGAAAAAAAAAGAAGAGAATTCAAAGCTAGGATATYTGATTTCTAAGGTGAGTGTATTAAAGCTTTGAGTATAAATTGTTTACATACAATTTAGTAGTATTTGGAACTGGTCATTATGAATATAATATGTATGTGGATTATCTGAATATGGACAATAAACCGTTCAAGTGTTGTCCGGACTTAATCCTAAATCGGACAAGAGGTGACCGTTCTCTGGTTGGTCATGTCTTTTGAAACCAGAAGCTCTGGAAGAGAGACCARAGGGGCTCTGGTAGAGAGACCAGAGGGGCTCTGGTCGAGTATGTTGAAATAAATCCTAAGTCTGGTTAGTTAAACCAGAGGCTCTGGTCGTGAAACCAGAAGCTCTAGAAGAGAGACCAGAGGGGCTCTGGTAGAGAGAACAGAGGGGCTCTGGTCGAGTATGTTGAAAGATATCCTAAGTCTGGTTAGTTCAACCAGCGGCTCTGGTCGTGAAACCAGAAGCTCTGGAAGAAAGACCAGAGGGGCTCTGGTCCTGGATGTTGAATTATATTCTAAGTATGGTTTGGAACCAGAGGCTCTGGTCGTGGAACCAGAGGCTCTGGTCTTGAAACGAGAAGCTTTGGAAGAGAGACCAGAGGGGCTCTGGTCCTGAATGTCGAAATATATTCTAAGTGTTGGTCCGGACTTCATATTCGGACAAAGTTGACTGGACTTCAAATCCGGTTATTGTGTTGAAATAATTTTGAAGTGTTTGAGATATAATGGCGGTGTAACCGTGAGAGAGATGTAATGGTGGTGTAACCGCGAGAGAGATGAAATGGCGTGTAACCGCAAGAGAGATGTAATGGCGGTGTAACCGCGAGAGAGATGAAATGGCGATGTAACCGCGAGAGAGATGAAATGGCGGTGTAACCGCGAGAGAGATGTAATGACGGTGTAATCGCGAGAGAAATAAATATGTTTATGTATCAGAACAAGTTTGATTCTGAACTGATTGTTTAGAATGTATTATGTTTGTTTGAGATTTATACACTCACTTGACCTTTTTGGTCTAACGCTCAGTTGTTGGACTAACCGGTTTTGCAGATCATCATACCTCACAGGATAAAGGTAAGGGAAAAGTTTAGTGTTGATGGCATTTTGTTTACTCATATATGTATTAAAGAAAGTTTTTATTAGTCCATGTTTTGTAACAATACTATTTTTAGTATTATGAGTATGATGATGTGAATTATTTGTACATGGACTATATGGGTTGTTACAGTTGGTATCAGAGACTTAGTTTAAGGGATCTGGGTATTTGCGAAATACTTAGACTTAAACTAGAGGTGTGGAAAGTTTTGATAA
>NC_037538.1:19580458-19604609 GCF_001531365.2 Cynara cardunculus var. scolymus
TGGAACTGAAATTACAGACACAGAAATACATCGAAAGGAAAAAGGGATTATCATCAAATCACTGAGAGAGAGGATCAACACTTCTTTTATTATTTTGATGATATTTGACATTGAGATATATTGATTTATTAATGGTATTTATGTTTATTTAATTTTTTATATAGATTAACATTTTAAAAGGGTTGGTCAAATTGAACGGACTCCATTAGTTTGGAGGGTCAGTTAAAAATGAGCCAACAGAATGGGTAGTTTAAGGGAGCCAACCCCATTAGTTGCCACAAAGGCATCTCAACCACTTTTTGTATACATACAATTCATTATCAGATTTTCATATCTCCATCAATATGAGATAAAAAAATACTGAACCACAATTCAGTTAACGAAGATTACTCAACCATTTAGGTGCAACATCAATCTTGTGTTTGTTTACTTTTATACTTTAATTTGTTTTTAACTTTGTGTTTTGCATGATATTTTAACTGTGTTTCTCACTTTAATTTAACCATTTGGTTGGTTTTGATTCCACCTATGGTTATGGATTTCAATGCATCCATCACTTCTTTATATATCGTTCATCTTCTTCCAAATTATCATCTTTCCACCAATGTGGGATGATGAAACTCAATCTTATTTCAAGATGATTGATATTTTTGTGAAATGAATAATTTGTTTTCAACTTTGTATTTTGCATGATATTTTAACTGAATGTTTTGGACTATAGTTTTTACCATTTGGTTAGTTTTGATTTCAACAATGGTTATAGATTTTTCAAAGCATCCATTACTCTTTTATATATCCATCATATTCTTCCAAACTATCATTTTTTCTACCAATGTAAGATGATGAAAGTCAACTTTATTTCAAGATTTGAGGAACACTAAAATCTCTTATTGTCATGTCATCATAATTGGTTTCACTTTTAATTTTGCACTATAATTTTTACCCTTTGGTTGATTTTAATACCAACTATGGCTATTGATTTCAAATAGGATCATCTAAAATAAGACAACCCTATGCATCAAACCTCATGAATTGGCACACATTAGTTTCATTAAATCTTTCATCTTCTTACCAATGTGGGACAACTAAAACTAAACCACAATTTATAGTTTGAGAATACTTCTAATCCACCTTTCTTATACACACCACTTTATTTAAATCTTTCAACTTCTAACCAATGTGGGACAACAAGAACTCAATCACAATTCACCATTTAGAAATATTTAATTATCATGATGTCACATCAATATCCCAAAGGTTTTCTTTTATGTATATAAAGATATAAATATATTCATAATATTTATGATTGTAACCACAATTCATTTTTATTTTTATATAATAAGATTTGTTTTGCAAAAATAGTATCATCCAAATAAGATAAAATTATGAGTCAAGCTTCTTGAGTTGACATAATGAATTTCATTCTTCTTTCTTGTACACATCTCCTCATTTCAATTTTTCAATCTCTCACCGATATGAAATATCTCAAACTCAACTATAATTCACCAACACCTCATTACTCAATTATCATGATGTCATCTCAATACCTCTTGGTTCTTCTTTAAATATATATATATATATATATATATATATTATTTTTATATAATAAGATTTATTTTACAAAAATAGGGTCATCCAAATAACATGATCATATAGGTCAAGCCTCATAAGTTGAAACAAAGAATCTCATTCTTATTTCTATACACATCTCATTTCTAATATTTTAACGTCTCACCAATGTCGGATATTTTAAACTCAACCATAATTCATCAAAACCTAAATACTCAAGATTTGTTTTGCAAAAATAGGGTCATCCAAATAAGATAACCTTATGAGTCAAGCCTTTTGAGTTAACACAATGAATCTCATCTTCTTTCTTATACACACATCCTTATCCCAATCTTTCAACTTCTCGTCAATGTGGGATATCTCAAACTCAACCACAATTCACCAACACCTCAATACTCAATTCTCATGGTGCCACCTTAATACTCTTGGTTCTTTCTTTAATATATATATATATATATATAGAGAGAGAGAGAGAGAGAGAGAGAGATTTCTATGATTTCTTACCATTGTTTGATGTACATTTGTCATATTATATTTGATTCATGACTTTTGTAAAACATTAAAGACTATTTTGTTGAAATCTATTGTGTATCTGAAATCCTATATTCCCATATTTTGATCACCTTAAGGATTGATTTTTTTTAATGGGGTTTAATTTGATTACATTTTGGGAGATTGATTTACAAATTACGTTGATAAATGCATAATTGTTTAAATTTGTTAACTTTATGAGATTCGACAATTTAGTTTTTTGGTTGAAAAATTGTTAGATGTTCAAATGGTTTGAGCTTTTGCCATATTTATATTGTTAAAAATTTGAAAACTGGACGCTAAAATGCATAATGCTTGAAATCACATGTTGTTGGCATGTTTCATCATCCAAACATCGGGTAATGTAATTTAGTCTGTAATGCATTAGATATATAGGCGTATGGGTTAGTTTTTAACCAATTGTAGCTAGAGAGTAATATCAAGTCATCGAGGCATTATGGTACAGACTTGTGTAAAGTCATACATTGGCCACTGACTCAAAAGGTGAAACCTTCTGATGAATTAGTATGTTCCAGGATCATTAGAGTCGTGTGCCAGAAATTCGCATCAAGACAAATATGGATAACCATTTGATCTGCAGTGAAACTCAAACAATGACATGTTGCCTACTTTTGTGTTCCGCCACAGTTAACAGAAACATATATTTCTTGTCATTTGAAAGATGTTAATTGGAAATTTAAATATGGTATATTTGGAAAAGAGTTGTTCATGATGTAACACATTCAATGGGGAAAATATATGTTTTTGTACATTCATTTATCTTTTCGTTTCATATTTCTCACATAAACTTCTTGAATTCACTAGACGTGAAGCCTAACACATTTTCTTGTCGACATGTATAACAAATCATAAGGAGACCTGATTTGGATGAGAGCTTGTTAGATGTTTATGGAGGATGGCCGTTGAGAATCATCGATTTTGGAATATAGCAATTTTGATATTTATTTATATTATTCCAGTTTTGTTTCGAAGTATCATAAATGTTTCTCATGATAATCACTGTAGTACACGATTTTCAATATCATGTACCGATCAAATTTATAAATACCATACCAACCACTTTAGTTGGTACCAATTAAATTGATAGTCTAGGGGTGAGCATAGGCGGGTACCCGTCCCATTTGACAGGAACTGACGGTTCTTGAGATATTGGAACCGGAATCGGAACCGCCTAGTGCGGTTCTTGAATTTTTGGAACCTGTTCCGGGTACCCGCTTCCTAAAATATTAAAATTTTGTTATTTAGAAATAAAAGATAAAAAATTGCCAAAACACTAAATAAATAAACAAGAATACAAATTATACAGAATAATGGTTACAAATATTGTTTAACGATTACAAACCATAATAGACTAATAGTAAATGTTGAAAGTTTAACGATTACATATTATAATTGTAAATGTTGAAAGTTTAACGATTACATACTACGAATCCAATTGAACACACAATTTGAAAAAATACGAATCATTTTATCTCAAATTCTGAACCTAGAGTTATAAGTTCTTGACCTAATTTAAATTTAGTATTAAAAAATTATTATTTTTTATTGAAAAATATTGGGTACTCGGAACTGGTCCCGATGGGTAACGGTTCCGAAAAATTGAGAACCGGAACCATTCTCAATCAGTTCCGTATTTTAGGAACCGGAACCACTCGAATAGATTCTGGTTCTGAAACCGGCAGTTCCAAGGCAGTTCCGGTTCTGCATTTGGATACCCGGTTCCTCTTGTCAATCCTAATTGATATGGTTGATGATACAAATGAGTAGAGCAAGCGCATTTTGTAAAAATCGTGTAGCACACAAAAGGAAAAAAGAAATATTAAATTAGTGGTTTAACATATATTTCTCTGGTATTCTTCTTTTTGTTGTATCTTCCGTTTCGTCGGTTAGCGTTTCCTGAAGGAGGTTTCTAATCTCTGCTTCGAAGAATCTCGAATCAATTTTCCTCCTTCGGGACCTTCTGGATTTCTCTAATGGCTTCTGATCATTTCACCGACAAAACCACCGTTTTCAGGAAGCTCAAAGCCAAATCGGAGAATAAGGTTTCAGAATTTCTTTTAAATTTAGATGTCTTTTTCCATCTCTATGATTTGTTCGTGGACATTTTTGTTTGATATTTTTGTGTGTTTAATCGTATCAGATGTGTTTTGATTGTAACGCCAAGAATCCAACATGGGCGTCGGTAACCTACGGGGTCTTCTTGTGTCTAGATTGTTCCGCCACGCATCGTAGTCTCGGTGTTCATATCAGTTTCGTTAGGTGATGTTTATTTATTTCCATGTTTTTGATATTTGTACGGTACGGCTATGTGATACATTGATGATCAGGCTGTAGAACGAACTAAGGTTGGCGTAAATCTGATTTGGTTGAAGTAAAAATTTGTTGTACGATGACAAATGTTTTAATTGAATGATCAATGTGTAAGCTGGACTAATTTAAATCCATGATAGTGTATGAAGATGAAGTACGTTTGGCAAATTCGAAATTCAAAGTTGTTTTAAGATAACCAAAAGTTGAGAACAGAGAACGTTGGCTTTTGTGATGCTAAAGTGATGGTAATTAGGAAAGGTCTATTGTTTTCTGTTGCAATTATCCCCCCTTAATTGCCATAGAAACGAGAGTTTGGCTATTTTTCTGGGAAATGATAAATTTACCTAGGGTTCATGCCTTGATATATGTGGTTGAATGCTGATAATTGGTACAATTGTCATACGGATGAACTAGTTGAATGCATGATTTTAGCCTAAGTACTTCATTCTCTCCATGTTCACAGATTGCCTGATTTTTACACATTATGGTTCTTAACTTTCACTAAATAAGAGTTTTTTTTATTAACCTAGATATTCAACCCGCTATGCGAGCCGACTAATCCCAGGGCGACAAGCGGGCAGCCTGGAGTCATTGCATTTGAACCTCCATGGCCACAAGGGGATTTTTTATTCCTCCTTGGATTCGGACATGGGACCTCCAGACACTTTTGATCTTTGGAGCTCAAGCTTAAATCAATCGGGCACCACCCTTGTGGTTTACTAAATAAGAGTGGAGTTTATATCTTAGTAGTTCATACTCTTGTCTGTTCCAAACAACTGGTTGGTTTTGACTGTTGATGATAAATACATTGATAGCCATATTGAACTGGACATATGCTTTGAAAATGTGAAAAATGGTGTAAAGACGTGAAAGTATTTGTTCTAGTTTTGGATGAGAAATTTGACATGTAAAAGTCAAACTAGGACACCCATTATGTTATGTAGGGAGTTTTGCATGTTAATTTTGGTAGGTATCATTTCTTCTTTACCTGAATCTTTTTTAACCTTCGTAGGTCAACCAATTTAGATTCATGGTCTCCAGAACAACTAAAAATGATGTGGTTGGGGGGAAATAATCGTGCTCAGGTCTTCTTCAAGCAGCACGGGTGGAATGATGGAGGGAGAATTGATGCCAAGTACACCTCAAGGGCAGCTCAGTTATATAAACACTTACTTGCAAAAGAAGTTGCAAGACTTTCTGCAGAAGCTAGCTTGCCATTGTCACCTGCTTCTCCTAAGTCAGCAGAAGCTGCCATCGGATCTCCTAACGTCACTCTCAGTGAAACCCCCAAAGAGAGCTCATCAGCAAAGCATGACACCAATGTCTCTGCTCCAGTGAGAGCTCCTCCTAAAATTCTTACAAGCTCTATCAAGAAACCTGTTGGTGCTAAAAAAACTGGGAAGACTGGGGGGCTTGGTGCAAGAAAGCTTAGTACCAAGGTAGATGCTTTTCTGTTATCTCACTTATCTTTGTTAATCCTGATTGACGTTGTAAGGTGTTAATGTATTTTTTTTCTTATAAATCTTATTATGCACGCTATTTCAGCATTTATTAGTCTTCTTCGTACATTTTGTGCACATTAATCATTTAGAGTTCATCACTTATTTGTAGACAAATGAAAGCTTGTACGACCAGAAGCCCGAAGAACCAGTTGCACAAGTGTCCACCTCAGCAAGTAGTACACCGTCGACCGCAACAACACCTTATAGCTCCCGTTTTGAGTATGTAGATAATTTCCATGATGCAGAGACAGGTCCTCGAGGCATGAATTCAATCAGTCATGCTGTGCCACCTAAGTCATCCAGTTTCTTTGCAGATTATGGAATGGACAGTGGTTTTATGAGAAAAAGTAGCTCAATGAAAGTACAGGTACACAAATTCTTCTACATGTTTGCATTAAGTGCGAGTAAAATGATCTGGTGTGAATATTAAAGATCCCTATGGTTGTAATAATATCTAGTTGATTGAACATCATTGTAGCGCCTAGAGGCTTTGAATCCAGTTCCCTAAGTCCCTGGATCACTTGGTTCAATTAGCTGAAGCAAACTTCTATATATCATATGCCCAAAATACTATGTTCATCTGGTGAATATTGACACACTTCTAGTACATAAATATTTTTTGGAAGTTGGAGATGACACAATATAGACTGGTGGTTATATAGGAGATGGTGATAGAAACTGCCTTATCGTACGCCATTCATCATATGAACTATTTATTGCTCAGGGTGTGTTTGATATGCGGACGAGATTGGACAGAATTGGATACAACTGAACAGGACAAGACTGGAGAGATGACAGTGAGGTTGGCGGGTGAAAGAATTAAAGAGCGTTGTAGGGTTTAATTTGACATTGGTAGTTCTGTAGTTTATCAATCTTTTCCCATCTCTCAGATCTTTCTTCCACCTATTTTGGGGGACCAAAAAATGCATTTTTGTCCCAGTCCCGTCCTGTCCCAGTCCAATGTTGCACTAAATGTGAGACAACAACCCTTTGTTCAGTCTTGTCCCGTCCTGTCCGATGTACCAAACGCACCCGTAATGAACATCCACATATCTTATAGGGGTGCCACCCACTTAAAGTATAACATCATTTCCTACATTTCTAGATTACCCCAAATTGTAATCATATTTTCTGCCTTCCCCATGCTTGCCTTTAGGTGCGGTCCTGTATATTGTTTTGCTAATTTAGTGCATGATCATCACTGGTATATTTTTCTTTAATAAACTTAGACATTTTCTGCTTTTTTATGGGAATTACTATTATATATGTCTAGTGTGCTTTATAGAATATGTGATAAAATTCCATCTGTGGAGTCTTTTTGTTGACCAGTCATGTCATATAGATCTGAGTTAGTCGTTGCACAAGTTGATCTCCCTGGAGAATCTCGTGTGGGTATTTTATATAATTTAACGGTCAAACTCATAAATCCTAATTCTTGATATAATAGAAGCTTGGAGAGGTATATCTTGAAGGATGAAGCTACCTAAGTATGTGTATATAAAGTTATAAGTATTGCTTCTGCTTAGATATGGAGGATCTTGTAGAATGGAAATTGTATAACGTGAACTTATCATAGAATTGATTTGATTAGGATCTCATGGATTTCCTGTTCATGACCTATGTCAATATCTTCCCTGCCATTGTATTTTGTATCCCCATTTCTGCCAATGCAAATTGAAGCGTTCCCACTTCCTAGATAATTAGGCATGCAAGATGTGATCTGCATCAATGGGCAGCCTGCCACTTTCATGAAGACGCATTTGTTAATGAAATATGCAGCACAACTGATAAAATAATATATGATTTAAGTTGATCTGAAGAATATCATGTATTTACTGCCTCTGTTCGCCAATTAAAGTTTGCTACTTTTTTTTTTGCAAATTGAAGCATTCCTATATCAGCATTGTGACAAATATGAATTCTTAAATGTACTTCACTTTTCATAGATTGGATGAGGAGTCATTTAGTTAATTTGCATTTAATCATGTGTAAGATTGTCTAAAACAGGTGCCTCTAAATTTAATATTATCTAGTGGAACTCTATGGGAGACAATAAACACCATAATAGTAATATAGCTCTACCTTTTGCTTTATTTATTTATTTTACTATTGTTGGTCCTTGCATCAACTTTATCAGCAAAATTTTGCTATTATTTGTTCCATTTGTATATCATCTGGCTTGTGAATCGCTACCCGCTGTTAGGATGCAGCCATATGTTAGCAGTCAGCCTGGAACATGATTTGTGGTTTGTTTATCAGGCTCCAGAAACTGATGAAGCAAGGAAGAAGTTCTCTAATGCTAAATCTATTTCCTCGGTACAATTTTTTGGTGATCAGAACAGAGTTAATATAGATAGTGAAGTCGCCTTGCAAAAGTTTTCGGTATGTTTTTTGTGTGAAATTCATCACTTAAAATACCTTCTTTATGTTAAATTAAGTCTAGATCATAATCTATTTATTTGTTTACCAACCATGGTAGCTTGTAAGTTGGCTTTTTTAAAGTCATCTTGCAATTCCATTAAAGATTTAATTAAATGGTTGATAACGAAAGCATCGGAAGACATGTTTGCTCTTTCTCTAACAGCTGAAATAGCTGCCTCCAAATCTATTAGGGGCATTTTGGTTTGCGGAATTCGAAGGAATTTGATGGAATTGGAATGACAAATTCCTTTGACCAAATTCTAATTCCTTTGTTTGGTTCATTTCTTGAAATGGATGGAATCCTTCAAATTCCATTGAATTCCATAAATTAATGAATTCTTTTGAGAGATTTCATTCCAATGAAGATAACTGTGACAGGGTGATAACTGTGACGAAGACAGTAGTGACATGGTGGTTGGTACGGTGTGGGCGGGGCGATGGGTGTGATAGTCCAAACAAAGACTATTGTTCCCGTTCTTTTGAGAGATTTCATTCCAATTCCTACCAACCAAATGCGTGGTCAAATTTCATTCCAATTCCTTCAAAGTCAAATTCCTTTGATGGATTCAAATTCCTTTGATGGATTCAAATTCCATTTTGTGAACCAAACACTGCCTTATAGTTTTATCTAACTTCTGTTTAAAGAGTTTCTCTTTTAATCTTAATAAAATCCAACTAGTTTTAACATGTGTTGATATAATCTTTAATGGGGGTGCCTAGGGACAAGTGTAGAGGAATTTCCTATTATTTGCGAGCAAAGATAATCAGGCAAATTGTTGGTTTTAAAAAAAATCATTTTATAGCCTTTCAAGTTGAAATGAATTTGGAAGAGTTTAGTGCATATACTCTAAAAAATTAACAATTTTAATGTTCCATTAGGTCGGCTTGGGCTATATTTGGCAATCTAACTGTTGGCTGATAAGCTAGCAGTAATCATACTTAAAAAAGGGTGACACTCGTCAAATAAGAGTGTGTTTAAAACTGTCTAAAGCAATTAGTATCGTACATTATGTGGCTGTAAATACCCGATTGAAATATATAATTTTGCATGTAGGGATCAGCAGCCATCTCAAGTGCTGATCTCTTTGGTCGTGAGTCGCCTAATTCTAATATCGATCTCAGTGCCAGTGACCTTATCAACCGGCTATCTTTCCAGGTACACTTTTTTTTTCTTTTTGAAGTATATATAGAAAAAGGTGGAAATTTGGAGATTGGAAATCTGATTGATCTGAAAGTTTCAGGCACAACAGGATATATCATCGTTAAAGAACATTGCAGGAGAAACGGGAAAGAAACTGACTACCCTTGCATCGTCTCTAATGAACGACCTTCAAGATAGGATCCTGTGATGCATTTTGTATATGCGTAGGAATAGAGAGAGGTGGTTACGCGCAAATAAGGTCTTGAAATTCTTGAGTCTTTTGATGTTTTTGGGTTGGTATGCATTTTATGTTTGATTGATATTACTATTAGTGATGATGATCCCCACCCACCTTTGTTTATCTCTTAACACAACAAGGGTTTGTCTTTCCACCGCAGTGATTGCGATTGCGGTCTTAATCTAATTAATAAACTAGGATGCAGGAGGTGAGACAACAAAGTAATTTCATGATTAAAATTTGATACAATTGACGTAAAACGACAGAATAAGTATGTGATCGATGTCCCCGTGTGTTGCCTTGGGAGTTGGATGGTATGAAATAGCGATTTACCTTCTTCACGATGGTTGTGAGATTGGTGTGGTGGATAAATCTTTTTATTAGAGTTTATGTGTGTTTGAAAGAGATTTATGTGATTTAAGATGATTTGAATAATGAAATTGATTGTATGATTGTATTTTAGGAAATTAATTAAAATAGCCATTTTAATCGTATGGTTTCATCTCTTAGTCATTTTTAATAGTCATAGGTCTGTGATTGACAGGTCCACAATTTACGGAAGGATCAATGTGTAAGAAAAAAAAAAGTTCTTGAACCAAGGAACCAAATATGTAAATTTGAAATTGGATATATTTTTGCAGACTTCTAACTAATTTACATATTTGACCCCTACAATTGTAGACCTAGTTCAGAAACTTCTCTTTGTTCAGTTTGATTTGTCTGTAAATTGCGGACCTGTCAATTCCCGACCTACAACTATTTTCGGTATTATGGGAAAGAAATGGTTAAGAGGTGAAACTCACAATGAAAAATAGTTATTTTAATTAGTTTCTCTTGTATTTTTGTTATCTGCAGTTGTAATAATTAGATTTTGCTTATTTGAATTTTTTATTATTTAAAAAATAATAAGGAAAACAACAAAGAAATGTGTGTTGTGGAATGCAAGGAAAAGCCTCTCCAAGTTGGGTTAAAAGAAGCTCCAAGACAATAACCCATGTAATTATCTTTTAGTTTTGATTTTTGTAATAAAGACTTGTGTTATCGCTTGCTTAATGCAACAAAGTTACATGTTGTATACAACTGATTATCTTCTAGTTGTCTGAGCATCTCCGACAGATTCGAAGTAAAGATGATTAATCATTTGCTTCTCACGTTCAAAATGGAGACTAAAAGCTAAAATCTCCAAAAAATTTACATTCATCTCCAACAGATTTTTCATTTTTGTAGAATCCAGTATTGATTATATAATATTAAAATATTTTATTCATCTATCAAGGTATTATTTCTCTCTTTAAGAATTTATTTTCAAAGTTTTCTATTGAAGGTCTCATCTGGTAATTAATTATTTTTGGGTGTTCTTCATATTTGGAGAAAAAACTCTTCTCTCTCCTACTTTCTCCATTTTGGAGGTAATTTTTGGGAAGTTGTTGAATCCCCGTATTCTCCATTTTGGAGGAACTGTTAGATATGCTCTTTCAACAAGTCAAATATTATCAGATTATTAAAACTTTAAATATCATATAAACACATTCAAATGTTATCTCATACAACAAGTTTTATTACAAAAAAAAAAACCATCTTATTCTCATTATCTTAAATCATAATCATATCATTTATTTTCAAATTGTACACACTGTAATAAAAATACTTATTAAGCTTATACTTGCACTTTTATAATAACATCAATTACGTCACTTCCATCAAATTCTAACCAAGTTAACTAACATTGACGAAGATGATTAACATTGTGCTCATCAGATTGCTTTGTTCTTCCATATCCTCGTCCCAAGTCAACCCATCCAATTTAATTAATTAGAATGAAACTGCATGAAAATGATGCAAGCGATATGATCATGTGACTATGGGAGTAGTAGTATGTTACTGGTACCAAAACTGGATGGAATGATAAACCTTGTAGTGTTGAGGTCCAAAGAGAGAAATAAAGGTGTGCATCAATACACATCATTATATGAAACAAAAAATGCATACCAAGCCAAACACATAAGACATATAAGAATATGTAGTTTACAAAATAGGATAAATCACCATAGGGATCTCGAAACCCAACCTACTTTTACCCCATGTACCCTCGCTGAACAGTAGGAACAGAGGTATGAGTAGCAGAGTGCACATGTGGGCTAGTTGTCAGAGCATCTACCTCATGTACCCTCGTTGTTTTTCTAGGTATTATTGCACGTGGGTCAGTTCAATGTCCATTAGTATTAGGAATCTTTTCAAGTATGTCATATCCTTCATTATAGGTACTAGATGTGAATGATCTATCCGCACTAGCGTCAAACATTTGTGTTAGGTTTATATTTTATTTGTAATAAAGTAGAGGGACCAAATATGTAAATACCTTCAAGATATATATATATATATATATATATATATATATATATATATATATATATATATAGCTTCCTAATCTCTAGAGTAGGGTTGGGTTCACGTGAGACTAACCTGTTTTTGTGAGAACCGTGAGACCATATTTTTACACTTGAAACTTCATAGCAAAAACACTGTGAAGGTTAAAAAAAAAAGTCGAACATTCACAACAAAAACATTGTGAAGGTTAAAAAAAGTCACTTTCACAACATTTTGCTGTGAAGTTTGTAAAAAAGATGGTCTCACGGGTCTCAAGAAAATAGGCTGGTCTCACATGATCCCAAGTCCTCTAGAGTAGGAACACTTTTTATTATATTATCAGCTTATTATTGAGAAGCGTCGCCAAAGGCAAAACCAGTATTTTGTATTCCATATTTTGAATCAATAGAAGCCGATTGATTTACTACCTCCATTGTGTTAATGTTATATTATTGTTTCTTATATTATTGTTTGCAAAAGTCTCGTCATGGTCCAACATTTGATATTAGGTACAAGATTATTTATGATTGCGTAGGGAGTTTTACCAAATCGTTTGTTGACGATGGACCGATTCTGCGTGAAACAGGCAGTGTCGACCGCTTCTGCCCAAAGGTAGAGTGGTGAGGTAGGTCTAGGTAGTGAGAAAGAAAAAGAAAATGAGGGGGGTGTAGAAGGAGGCGCCTCTGGTTCTGCTTCAGAGACTTCTGACGATGAAGATGATTCATCGGATGATGGAGAGCCAATTGTCATTGACTTCTCATCGTCTTCAGGTGATTCTGACTCTTGGGACGATGATGATACACCCGATGACGCCAAACACCTACCAACTCACATCGGTGTCATGCCTGAAATTACGGAGTCTAGCACATGTTTTTATTGAATGTAGTTTTAAAATGTGTATCAAATAAAAAAAATTAATACAATTATTATTTATTTTTTTAAAAATATAATCTAAAATTTGTCGTAATGAAATAAATAACCAATTAACAAACACACATATTGTTTTATTTATCTGAATTTTGTGTAAGGATTTGGAATTGGAAATGTTTGGAATTTTTACAGTATTTGATTTATAGTTTGAAATAGAATCGAATATCATTCTCTATAAATAATATATTAAAATAAATTATAAAAATAATTAAATTTCACGAAATACTAAGTACCCCATGGGAATTTTAATTCCCATGTTTGTAAGATTTTATTGAAGTCTCGAGATTTTATTTCCGAACTTTCCTTTGAACCAAACACAGAACTGGAATTGAATCTGATTCCAATTCCATGTTTGCTTTAAATGATTTACTGGATTTTTAAATAATTAGATTGCATTAAAATCTCACCACCACACATTTTTATTATTTTTTTTATATTACACTTAAAAAAATGTTTGGCTGTTAATTGGTTACTCATTTCTCATTACGATAGATTTAAGTTTATATTTTAAAAGAACTAATAATTGTATTATAAAGTTTTTTATTTGATACACATTTAAGAAACATGTAATTAAATGAAATGTCTAAAAATAATATATTTTTTTATTAATAGATATAGATAATTTTGATTTTTATATTATATAAAATAAGAAAAAAAAATATAAAAAATTTAAACACAGCTTAAAAAGAAAAGTTTTTTTTTTTAAATTAATGTAAACAGATATATATATATCAGAAAAATTGTATAAGAATTTAAAAATATTAAATATTTAACTTATTTTAAAGATATCAATAAGTTTTTTTAATAGTATAATTCATAAAATAAATTATGTATTTTTAATATATTGTAAATTAAAATTATTATTAATTAATTAATATGATAAGAGTATAAAATGGAAAGTTAAAAAAAAGTGGGAAAAAAAAAAAAAAGAAACAAACCACATGCACTAAAATTGTAATTTATTGTATGATCCAATAAAACAGAAAACGAAAAAGACAGTATCAAAATATTCTTAAATTAACTAAGGGGTCATTTACTAAATACTTATCGGGTAAGTGTTTACGGATAAAATATAACATTATTACTTACTTAATGGGTAAGATTTTAGTCCATCAATGCGGTATTGTATGCAACAATTTACCCGGTAAGCACTTATCGGTAAAATCTAATATTATCATTTACTTAACGGGTAATATTTTAGTCTACTAATGCGGCATCGTATGCAACAATTTACCCGGTAAGCGCTAACCGTGCTAAGAGTTGTCATCCTCACTTACTAGGTAAGACTCTCGGTCCCTGACTTTGCCCTTACCGGGTAAGATTCTTGGTCTTCATCATATTCCTCCGATAAGATAATGTGACTTGATAAATACTTATCTGGTTAAGTGTTTGGTAAGCAAAATTAAAACAAAATAACAATCACAATGATAAAACTGTAATTGGTTTGAAAGTGGGGTACCAAAAATGTAATTTACTCTTTAATTAATATTTTCCTGACAGTTGAGAGTCAATGACGTGTCTCCCGCCCCTCTGACTCGAAACTGAGTGCTAATATTTTGAAATGGCGGCTGAATTTTCCCTCGAATTTTAAAAATCCCCAAAATGGTTGTTACCAATTTCAAACCCTAATTCTAAATTCTTCCATGTCAGAATCCGTTGATTTCTACCCAACTAATGTGATTGAATCTTCGAGTTCTGCCGGGAGTATGCCTCTTCCGCCTCCGCTTACACAAACCCTAGATCAAGACTTGAGCTTTTGCCGCCAGAAAGTGGATGATCACGCTGGTGCACGTAAACGTGTGTTGTTTGATGAAATGGCACAACGACCATTGGAGACCAATCTAACGGAATCAGGATCACATCCCGATGAAGAACACATCGAGCCATCAGGATTTCCCGAAGGATTTGAGGAACTATTATTATCTTCTTTGACTGGTGAAGATAATGTTATTTCACAGCCGTCAGGTCCTTTCATCGTCGATGATGATACTAATAATCATGTAGACGAGACCAAAGAGTGGATTTCGTATGATCGAAGTGATACTGAGGTCGACAAACCGTTGCATTTAGTTGCGTCGGGTTCTTCGAGTTGGTACAACGAGGTTAAGAGGCCGCCATTGGTGGTATGTCCGTTTCTAACTCCGACCCATGAGAATCACAATATTTACAATTTGGATCAGTACGACTACATTCATTTGAACTCCAAGTTTTGCAGGGTGCAGGGCTTGTCAATCTGGGGAATACTTGCTTTCTTAATGCTGTTCTTCAGTGCTTCACCCACACCGTTTCACTTATTCAGGGCCTCTATTCATATTCTCATGCGACGCCTTGTGATTGTAAGTCCTTCAGCCTGACTTCTTCATGTTCTTCTTCAGTAGTGGTTTAATTTTTTTTAACCATTTGACATGTAGTTTTGCTGCTAAATAACTAGTATATGTTAAAATGCAAGAACACTAAAATATTCAAAAGTGATTGTTCCTTAAGCAATTTATAATGGTCATTGTACTGCAAACCTACAAGAGTGATGGATAAGTCGCTCCTTCCAGCTTACTTTAGTGTTCTTTTTGCTTTTTAGGAGGTCCAATAGTTGGTTTGTGATAAAACTAGAATTACGATGGTTGGGAAAATCATTCACTCTTTTCTTCAAGTTGGTTTATTTGGCATGCCATGGCAGTTATATCAATTATGTAGACATGAGAATGCCTGTTTATGGATGTAGTATGTCACTTTACCATATGTGGCCAATGGTTTGAAAGTGAAAATTTGCAGGTAACAATGAGCGGTTCTGCTTGTTCTGTGCTTTGTGGGAGCACATCGATCTTTCATTATTGTCCATGAGAAAAATAGTCTCCCCGCTGAAATTTGTTGACAATTTGGGCTGTATCCTTTGGGTTTTTGCAAGTTAAATGTTGTTTTATGATACTAATTGCATTTTCTCCCTTGTTCTTCTAGTACATATGTAATCCTTTGACTTCTGAACTATAAGATTTCTCATCTTCATTCCAGAGATATCAACAAGAAGATGCTCATGAATTTCTGCAATGCTTTCTGGATAGATTGGAAAGTTCTTGTAGCTTTTTAAAGGCAAAGGATGTTCGTTTTTCCTCACAAAATGATAATTTAGCTAAGCAAGTTTTTGGTGGTCGTGTTGTTAGCAAAGTAAGAATTCAGTGAGTGATAAATTTTCTCATATTTTAAATTTCATTACAAGAATTATAACCGAGCTTTTTCCTATTGGTATCTGAATTTTCAGCTAAGGTGTTGCAACTGCAATCACTGTTCTGACACTTATGAGCCTTCAGTTGACCTGAGTTTGGAGATAGAGGATGCAAATAATATTTCAACAGCTCTTGAGTCATTTACGAAAGTTGAGCACCTTGGAGATGAAGAGATAAAGTTTACATGTGAGAATTGTAACCAGAAGGTGTCTGTTGATAAGCAGCTTGTGCTGGATCAGACCCCTTCCGTGTGCACTTTACATTTAAAGAGATTCAAGAACGATGGCTGTTATGTAGAGAAAATAGATAAGCATGTGGAGTTTCCTCTGGAGTTGGACTTGCAACCTTACACTTACAACAGTCAAGCTTCTAATGTGAGTAATTTCTTGTAAATATAGTTGCTGGTATTATTTATATTTTGTCAATGGTTCAAATGCAAAGCATATCAAAGAACTCAACATCTATTAACCGCATGCAATTCTTGGGTGCTACCATTAGCTTAGCGATTGTTCTAACAAATGCGGGAACAATGGCATAGCTTAGCTCGGCGTTAGTGTTCAAGATGCATTTTCAGTTCTATTGGTAATTACTGAGTTTGGCTTTTGAAAATAATTTTAAACCTGTGTCATTTCTGTAAAAATATATGGAATCTCACTTGCTTACCTACTTTCTTTTCATTCAGGTGGATCTGAAATATGACCTATATGCAGTAGTTGTACATGCGACATTTACATCTACATGTGGTCATTATTATTGTTACATTCGTTCTGCACCTGACACATGGAACAAGTTTGATGATTCAAAGGTAAACTATGATATTTGAATCTTGTTCTTTGTTCTTTGACAGTGTGTTTGGTAGTAGGGACAGGACAACATATGACAGGTTAAAAAACTTGTTGTACCATATTTGACGACATTTGTACCGGTAGCAGATGGAACTGAGTGCCAGCCACCAAAATAGGTGGAACAAGAATTAGGGAGCAGTTAAAAGATTGGTAAATTATTACACTACCTATGTCAAATTAAAACTTACACCTTCCGCAATTCTCTTACTCGCCTGCCTCACATCTGGCACATCCAGTTCTGTTCAGTCATGTTCACACCTGATGGTTCATCTTGACATGTATATTTCAAGAATTTTGGTCATTTGGTCTTTTGCTTTAAAAATTTGGTATATTTCAAGATTTTTTGTTTTATTTTGTTAAATCAATATGCTTCCTTACGACACAGCTGATTATTTTGAATTGGAATTTAAGTAATGATTACCATCTATAGGTTACAAAGGTCTCCGAAGGACATGTGCTCTCAGAGGAAGCATACATTCTCTTCTACGCAAGGCAGGGCACACCTTCATTATCAAACTTCATGGAAACATATAAGTTGTCCATGGATCGACCTTTATCCAATAATTCACCCAAATCAGTATTGGACAACGTGGATCATCATTGCGCATCTCCATATGCATCAAATTACCATTCTCATAGCATCATTGATACGCGCAAAGCTGGCCATTCTCCAGAATCTTTTGATAGATCAAAATATGAGAGAGTCGAGGCTACTGGATCTAAAGATCCTCCACAAACTTACACACCAATTCCACTTGAGGCAAGCAATTCCTCTGCTCCACCTGCTTTTAAAGAGTGCATCTATAGCCATAGGCTAGAAGTTCGAAGCAATGTTGGTATGAGACAGGACAGGTGTGAGGTTACTGGTTCAAAAGATGATCAAGATGGAGTTTTCACTGCACCACTTCCCAGACCAAGCTATCCGTCTGAAGGAAAAACCATGTTTGATATTGACAATGTATCCTCTCCATCAACACCACTAAGATCTCCTGGCATTGATGTTTCTGATGACAAGGATTCAGGTAATTTAAACTGCTGATTTTGTTCTAAAATCACTGCTTTCCTTTTCTTTCTATCATATTGCAAAAGTATTTTGCCCAAAAATTATGGTTTTATTTAATGACCTTTTTTAACCAAAACCCAAATTAAACTAAAATAAACCACCCATCTGGAGGTGGGGTGTATCTAGACCTGAGAAGAGTAGAGCGGTTGTTTTTGTGAATACCTCTGACTTGTGCAAAGTGTGCAATGACCCCTTTTAACCGTTTTTGGCTATTCAAATCTTATAAAAAAGTTGTGTTATTGTAAATATTTTGAAGTCATACAACTAACTCGACAAACTGTGTTGTGCTACACAGAAGTGGTTTTTGCACCCAAGTTGGAGCAATTAAAATTGGTGGAGAGAACGCTTTGTAAAAGGCCACGAAACAAGGATGTCGTTGATGATACAGCAAAACGAGAAGCTTTGAAACAGTGCAGGAAGATGCCTGGGGCAAGAGGAAGCTTATTAATGGCTGCACTGGATGCATCTTTGAAGAATGAAGGTTCAGTGCACAAAAGAAGCAAGAAAATAGTATCATCCCCAAGGAAGAACGGTAAGCACACGAAACATCATCGCAAATTAATCTCACGTAAATTGACTACTTCTAGTTTTTGGTAATGGGATTTAGGAAAATAGGATGAGTACATACAACTTAAATGTTTTGAGTTAGATTTTTGTTGATTTTCTCACTGTGTGGGGGATCTATTGAGGTCTTCAAGTAAAACCTTGCTGTTCATACTAGTCTTTCAGAAATCTGGGTATCCTTTAAAATTTGGAGTAATGAACAAGTGTTTGGAAGGCATACCAACAAGTTGCATAGTACAAATGGTTTTGGTTAGGGTGCTCATTTCTGCACTGCAATAAACTGTGCAGTTTAGAACTTTTACAGTGCGGTTTACGGTTTGTATCTTTCTTCATTCCAAACTGCAATAAACTGTGCAGTTTAGAACTTTATACGGTTTTTATGGTATTTATACTCGAATGAAGCACGTAAGGTGTTGTAGGAGAAAAAGAGTTTGCAAAACACATGCATTTCGTTACCAAAGAGCAAGTATGAGTGAGCTATCGAGGGGAGTTTGTTAGTCATATTTATGAACTTACTTTCTAGTGTTTTTTAAATATTCTACGGGAGTTGATTTTAATTAAAAACTCATTTAAGGTAATTTACCAAAATGACCCTTGTTTAACATTAGGAGCTAAGAGAGTTCATTTAAGTAGAACTATTTAAGCATATAACCTTAAATGAGATTTCAATTAATCCATGACCTTCTTATGAGTATGAGCCTATTTATTTATTTGAATTCAATTAATCCATGACCTTCTTATGAGTATGAGCCTATTTATTTATTTGAATTCAATTAATCCATGACCTTCTTATGAGTATGAGCCTATTTATTTATTTGAATAGGTCAGGAGGTCATGAATTTAATTAAAAACTCATGATTTTTGACCTATTAAAGAAAAATGGCTAACACACTAATGAAAAAGTCATGAATTTAATTAAAATTTCATATAAGGTTATATGCTCGAACGTGGTTGGGTTTTCATGAGAATGAAAGTTATACTGAGAAGGGATCTCCGCCATTGGATCAATCCTAATTGAAGAGAAACACTAGATCAAAACTCATGAAATACACTAGATCAATTCCTTTCTAAAGCGCAATGAGTTGGTTTGAGATTAGAAGTGATCAATGGTCCAAATCCCTTATTACACTTTTCACCTTAACTTCCATTCACACAGTCCTTCGCCTATCCAAATATATCGAGACCGTTCCCCCTCCAGTTATGATATGACTAGAATCAATGTCAAAGCATAGCGTTGACACATAACAAACTCTGACTTTAAGTCAAAAGGATTACATGCATAATGACAACTTAAGATATACTTATGACATTCAATGGAGTATTCTTATACCAAATCACATCCAGTTCAAAGATCCTCATCTATAGATTCCATATATCTATATGAATCCTTACATATGGTAATCATTACTGTATAACTCCAATAAGAACTCAAAGGTAATATTTTAGAAGACAATATTTTGTAATTATCATTGTTATGTTTAAATTTAAAGGAACCATAGATTATAACACTAACAAAGAATTCATTTTCCCTTAAATTGTTTTCCTTTCTAAGCGGATACTAGTTGACAAAGTATTGAATGGTAGTATCTATACAATGAAACACTATAACATCGGGTTCAGAGATGGTCAAAATGTCTAAATCATCTCAAAGTGAAAGGGGATGAAATGGGTGGAATAAAATGAAGGAAAACTCTAAAAGTCGAGCCTAAAAATCGTCGTGGAGGCTTTATGCAATCAAGGCCGCATGCCAGGTCGCCTGGGCACAAAATCACAACCAAACTTCATATATGCGACCCAAGTCGCATGCCTGGTCGCCTAACTCCGTGTCTCAGGATTCCAGCTTCATATTGACACTCTAGTAAGTTAGGCGACTTTGGCTACAACCCAAGTCGCACACCAAATCACGAGGATCCTTTTGATGCCCGAGTATCCTCGTTTTCATTGTTCTTTTGACCCCGAAACAACCCAAAGCAAATAAACACGATTAAACCCCAATAACTCGACATTAATACATTAAATGTAATTTGATTAACTCGTAGTTACATTTAAAGAAAATACGGGTATTACATATTTAATGATTGAATTTGAAAGAATCATGAAGTGGCTATGTCTTTTATGTTTAAATTGCCATTTATAGTGCATTAAGACTATTGTAGTCAATGGGATTGGTGGTACAAATAAAATGACATCCAATGGTTTAGATTAGAATAAGTCACTGTTGTTGAAACAGGGCAGAAAGTCCCAAAAATTGTTAATAGCCTGTTGGTCTAATTGAGGTGTGAAAGACATTGATGGAAATATTCATGTGTCTATTACAACTTTGTAGTTTACATCGAGACATGGCTCTAAGAGGCTTAAAAAAGTGAATTTCCAAAGTTGATTCCGTGAAAAACGGGATTTGCACACCGTCTTTAGAAAATTTCTATTCAAACTCTAATATGTATGTATTTGGAATGTGAATACAAATGTGGTAACGAATTATCGTTTTATTTGAAGGTAACTCGGGGTACTGTGAACTATCCCTACGACATCCATAACTCGTGTCAAATGATGTACTATTATCTAAGGTACGTATTTCTACCTCGTTTGATACTTGGGCACATTTTTGCTTATGCGTGTCTACTCCTTTGGAACATGGTACACCATGAATCATCTACTATGTAGGTGAGGTCCATAATTACATGTTGATATGTTTGGATCATTAATGATCATTGATTTTTTATATTTGATTGAAGTGAAAACCTTTCTAGATTTTAACCACAAGGGTGGTGCCTGATTGGTTTGAGCTTGACTCCAAAGGTCAAAAGTACCAGGAGGTCTTAGGTTCAAATCCAAGGAGGAAAAAAATCCATTTGTGGCCACAGAGGTTCAAATGCGGTGACTTCGTGCTATCTGCAAAGCAAGTGGTCGCCATGGGATTGGTCGGCTCGCATAGCGAGTTGGATATTCAGGTTTATAAAAAAAATCCTTTCTAGATTTTGATTATGATTATTCAAATTTGGTCAGATAACGGTCATATTATGTTTTTGCAATGTGATTTAATAATGTTGATATATACGATGCTTATGACAATATGATATTCGAATGAATTGGTTTGGCATACATAACCAAGCCTTTAAAAGAACTTTATGATGTCAATACAAGGTTACATTCGTTATAGACCTCTGTTTTATGATTTCATGTTCTAGTTAATACACTCGACTATTAGGGCATCAAGGTCGAGATGCTTTCACGATGGCTTTATTATCATGATGTTCTCATAAGATTAGACACATAAAGGTTTGGACAGATACCGGCCATTAGAGGGTGGATTGGTCCTAGTTACCCAATAACCGGTCTCGATTATTCACGACAGGGGCTAGATTGTGTGTGCCCTCACTCTACCCCGCTCGAGTCAAATAGTCTGATCAACTCTTGAGATTGACGTATCATATGTTATACGGTTTGGAGGTCATTATGTGAACCTGTACTTGATAGACCTTTGTGGTCTTCATTCAATCCTTTGTTTGTTTTTGTTACAAGGTATTGATGTTTTAATTTTTATTTCACTTATGCATCCTTATTTATTATTTACATTATATAATTTATCCACTAGGCAACTCGCTCAGCCGTGTTTTCTTTATACGACAGATTTATAATATCCAAATTAGGGGTGCTCAAAATACCGACCAATCTGGCCAACCCAACCTGAAAAAACCTAAAAAAAACTCAAGTGGAGGTAACCCGACACATATTTGATACAAAATTAGGTCAAACGGCATCTATCGGGTTGGAAATGGGTTAGGGTAATTTGAACCAAATACAACCCGATAAACCCGATGCCTTTTATATTATGAATTTAAAATGATTATTAAGTTATTGATTAATATATGTACAATAGACATTAGACTAACTCGTAATTAGCTATGTTCAAAATTATATTACAATTTCAACCATAATTTTACTTTCTTATTCGACATGAACATTCAATTTTTTTTTAGTTTCTTAGCGTTTTTTGTATGTTCTTATTTTTGTTTTACTTCTTCTAAACACAAACGATTAGATAGATTGTAAAAATGATATACCAAAGTTTCAGCACGACCAACCCGTACGGTTTGGTTTGGTTTGGTTTGGTTTGGGTTGTAGTTTTGATTGGGTTGAGTTGAGATGTTTCAAACTGCATTCATTAGGTTGAGTTGTTCAAATGCCTTCAACCCGATCAACCCAACCCATTTGCAACCCTAATCCAAATGGAGGATGTGGAATGATAGTGAAGATGACAACTATGTTTGATCTCTACTGTTGAAGATATTATCTTTTGACTCGAGTTTTGGAAACATCGTTTTAGTACTAGCTTTTGTAATCTTCTATTACAGCTTGTCATCTTAGAGGATCGTAAAATTAATGTTTTGTGGTTACTACTAGCTCTATATTATGTATTTGATTGCGGTGGATTACTTTTGTGAATTTATGTTCCCTAAATTGTGACATCGTCCGTCTTGGCACTCTCATGACCTTAGACAACTGCTACGAGGAGTTATCGTAGTCTAGAAGACGTGTCTCACACCATGACGCACCCTTTAGAAGCATACTTGGTACCAAGGTGAAGGCAAAGACTGAAAGCTTCAAGGTTAAAAAGTTATGGGAAGTTACCTTTAAAGGAATTAAGGCAACAAGCAACATTCATAGATAAAACATAAAAAATGAGTATTTTCAACAGACAATCCAAAAAGAGCGATGAACATTACAAGGATAAAATTTGTAATTTGCTCAAAACACTTATCTTTTATACATATATATATACATACACACACACACACACACACACACACATATATATATATATATATAGACTTGGGATCACGTGAGACCGGCCTGTTTTCGTGAGACCTGTGAGACCAGCTTTTTACACTTGAAACTTCACAGCACAATGCTGTGAAGGTAACCTTCACAGTGTTTTTGCTGTGAAGATTCGACTTTTTTAAAACTTCAGTGTTTTTGCTGTGAAGTTTCAAGTGTAAAAATGTGGTCTCACGGGTCTCACGAAAAACACTTGGTCTCACATGAACCCAACCCTATATATATATATATATAGGTATGTATATATGTGTATGTATATATATGTGTATGTATATATATGTACGTATGTATATATAGACTTGGGATCATGTGAGACCAAGTGTTTTTCGTGAGACTCGTAAGACCAATTATTAACCCTTGGATTAAATCTACAATCTGAACATTAACGCCACGAGAGTTCTCAATAATCACAAAATTGCCAACGTGCAACTTTAGATCATTAGCTTATAAAGTTGATCAATGAACATAAATTGGTCGGTACGGGTCTCACGAAAAACCTTTGGTCTCACGTGAACCTAACCCTGTATATATATATATATATATATATATATATATATATATATATATATATATATGGGCATATTCAAGGGAG
>NC_037538.1:19605109-19607519 GCF_001531365.2 Cynara cardunculus var. scolymus
AATTAGTTCTCATTTGATTAGGCCCCTATATATATATATATATGTGTGTGTGTGTGTGTGTGTGTGTGTGTGTGTGTGTGTGTGTGTGTATGAAAAAGATCCTGAGAAAACCTTGAAAACAAAACGAATAACTTATTCAAATCGTTGATTGACATGATCCGGTTGATATGAACCATTCTTTTTAAAAAGAACAAAAATATGCGTCCATATTTTTCAAATAGAAAATCAACAAAATATAACGAAAATCAGAGCGAAACAAATTCCACCAAAACAAAATCATTTTTTTTTCAATTTAACATCTATTTGATATTCCCTTTCATCCCTTTTTATGGTTTTTCAGTTCATTTTCTTAAGTTCTCTCTCAATCTCACCCCCATATACGATTATATATTACAAAGTACAAACACCTCAAACGATAGAAGCTCTCCTTTCTCGGCGACTCCCCCACCCCTCCCATTTTCCCAGCGATTCTTCCGACCACCTCTATCCCAAATCAGGCCTACCTTGCCCCTATATCAGTACCATAAATATCGCGACCCATCGTCGATCTAACTCCAAGAGAACTTCCCCTCTTACCTCTCCAGCAGCGAAACCACTGTCTTCTACCTCTGTACATGTAACTACTTGCAACACCTCTCCTTCCCCACACACTCATTGGTCATCCCATATTTGTATGTGTGTGGTCATGTGTTTGTACAAGATATGGTGCGTGTTGAACCACAATCATAGATCTAATTTTTGTTGTATTAAGATGAAAAAAAGACCATAGAAGAACACAAAGAATTTAGGTTTGTTCTTTTTCTCTTAGTTGTTTTATTTCTAGTTTTCTTTGAGGTTTGGTTTGATGGTGTGTGTGTGTGTGTGCACAACATGAAATGAAGTGATTGATTTGTTTCAATTTTAATTTGGGGACATTTAAATAACACCGAAATTGGAGTGCATGTGTATAAAAGAGGAATGGATGCCGAAAATGGAGTACATGCAAAGGGAGTGGGTGACGTAAATGGCATGTATGCAAGAAGAAAGGAGCGTCGAAAATATTATTTGACTATTAAATAACCCATATCTAAAGAGGAGAACGGAGTTATAGTAGGGCCGGAAAACCGGATGAGCGAGTGGCGGAACCGACGAGCTTATGGTGCCTGACAAGATCCATGATTGGGGAAGAAAAGGGGTGGACTGGGTATACGTAATACAATAATATAATAGCAATATTTTTGTTTATTTTTCTAATAGAAAAATAAATAATTGAAAAACATAACAAAATGCTCTTGAATTAATAGACTTTGTTAACACCGTTCACCGCAAAATTAAAAGTAAAATAAAATGGCAATCGCAAAAATAAGAAATATAATTAGCTTAAGATAGGATTAAACTTGATTATATATATATATATATATATATATATATATATATTAAAGGAGAAACTAAATAGAATGACTTGACATTATGAGATTTGAGTATTCATTAGATCTTTTTTTTATTAACCTAGATATCCAACCCGCTATGCGAGCCGACTAATCCCAGGGCGACTATCTGTTTTGCAGATAGTCCGGAATCACCTCATTTGAACATCCGTGGCTACAAGGGGATTTTTATTCTTCCTTGGATTTGAACTTGGGACCTCCAAGTATTTTTGACCTTTGGAGCCAAACTCAAACCAATCAGGCACCGCCCTTGTGGTTGTATTCATTAGATCTTGAAATCTTGAAATATGGTTAAATTTGCTTATCCCACATTGGTGCGAAGAAACAAAGTAGAAAGAATGAAATGTTGTATATAAATGAAAAGAGGAGATGATTTTGTTGATGCAAATCATGATGTTGGCTCACATGAGTCAATTTTTCATTTGCAAATGTCATTATGAGATTTGATTATTTTTTAAATCTTGAAATGTGGTTAAATTTGTTTATCACATATAAAAAGATGACTTTAAAAATATTGAGCTAACATCTTAAGAGTGATGTATTTTAAAATCTTGCAGTTGGTTTTTGGAAATTTCGCATTGATGAACAAATAATACATTGATAGAGTACGATAAGTATATATAATCTATATATATATATATATTAAAGAAGAAAACAAATAGAATGATTTGGCACTATTGAGTATTCCTCAAATCTTCAAATTGTTGGGAAAAAGTAAAGTAGAAGGAATGAAATATATATATATATATATATATATATATATATATATATATATGTGTGTGTGTGTGTGTGTGTATGAAAAGAGGAGGTGATTTTTTTGTTGCAAGTCATGATGTTGCCATGTTGGCTCATATGAGTCAAATATATATATATATATATATATATATGTATATAGACTTGGGATCATATGAGACCAGTCTGTTTTCGTGAGACCCGTGAGACCAACATTTTACACTTGAAACTTCACAGCAAAATGCTGTGAA
>NC_037538.1:19608384-19611559 GCF_001531365.2 Cynara cardunculus var. scolymus
GTGTAAACCAAAATCGACCAATAGAAAATTTTCATTCTTTTTTAATTAAATTTAATAAATAAGGTCATTTTGGTCATTTTCATTATTTTTTTTATAAATAAGGAAGTTATTAAGGAATATTAAATAAGGAAATTTAATAATGGAAATTATATAAATGGAATGATTTAAAGATTTTAATATATTATAATATTAAAATTGATTTTTTTTAATTCAATGAAGCTGGAAACATTCATGAAGATTTTATATTGTTATGTAATGAATGCATGATTTGAGGTTCATTGTATCAAAAATTACCGGTTATGAACCTGTTTCATATGAAAAGGTTTTAATACGAAAATGTTTCATATTACCAGAGCATAACATATTAATGATCATATGAAMAKGTTTCATTACGAAGAAACTGTTGCATATTATATTAATATGCGTAATGAAAAGGTTTCATCATAATGAAACGGGTGCATAATATATTTTATTTTTTATACAATTAATGTTCATATGATAAGGTTTCATTATAAAATGTTTTATTTGCTTCTTTTATTTATATTGTATATGTTCATGTACTTCCAGTTCATGGTGATGAAACATTTTCATGTTCAAGTTTTCATGTAAATTCATAGTTGGGTTAGTGAAAATGAAGCGGGTTCATGATATAATAGACCAGTTAGTCATTAACCGCTTTAAGACTTGAAAAATGATGGTGGAGGTGAATGGTTTAGTAGATGAAATGAGTGCATAATATATTTTATTCTCTATGCAATTAATGTTCATATGAGACGGTTTCATTATAATATGGTTTATTTGCTTCTTTTAGTCATGATGAAACATGTTCGTATACTCGTTTCATGATGATGAAAYATATTCATGTTCAAGTTGCATGGTGATCCATGTTGCATTTTGTGTGATGATGATCCGTTTATTCGGATACTTGAAAATGAAACGAGTTCATTTACAATTGTTTAATGAATGTTGAACTCGTTTCATGGCCAACCACGTTGTAGAATTACGTAGGGGGTCCGTTCAGTGGATGTAACGTGTTAATTAGAATGAAACGGGTTCATAATTCATCATTGCAAAAAATGAATGAGTTTCAATATCAAATGAGGATAATGAAACTCGATCTTGCATAATCATTAAATTTAATAAGCGCATTAAACAATGAAAAAAATTCATTAACTAAAATGTAACGAATCCGACTACAAAGAAATTAAGAAAAACGAAATATGATCATTTATTTTAATTTTTAATGAAATTATTCATTATACATTAGTGAATATGTTGTGTTTTGTGTAACGCCCTCATTTTCATCCAGAGAGTTGTTACGTAATCCAAAACATTTTTACCTTAATAGGTACACCACAATAATAGCTAAATTAAAACCATTTAAGCTATTACGGCGGAAGTCTTTGAATCATCCAATAATTAACTTAAGTTCTAGCCCGCTTCATGCCAGGCTAAGTTACAACGGATTAATACAACGCTGTTAGACAAAAGACTAAAAATAAGAGAATGATTAGCAACTCTCTAAGCATGTCCTTTGCCCTTATCCAGCTTCGAACTACCTGGCCATGAGATGCATACTATAGTCAGCTTATAAAGCTCAGTGAGTTCATGGTTTTCGTGTATAAAATCATTGTGCGTCATACATTTCAACTTGTAAACCTTGTACCAAGTAGCATGCAATTTCTGAAAACATGCAACACTGAAAGAAATGAGATCTCATAAATTATCTGTTTGGAATGAGTCATTTAGTCACAAACACACCCTGGGTTGATACTTCATTCTCGATTGATCACCCACTTGTCCGGGTAGTGTTTTATACTGGTCGTGACTTATTAGTCACCAACACGCCTTGGGTGTCACAATCTTAACTTATCACCCACTTATCCGGGTAGTGTTTTATACTGGTCGTAACTTACTGGTCAAATGCCCACCCTTAAATCATCAAACTTTAGTATGGAAAAGCATGCTAGAGTTATTCGAATCGTGATTAAACACATAGCATGCAACTGATCATAAAACGTCATACATGTAAG
Organism: Cynara cardunculus var. scolymus; assembly: GCF_001531365.2. Lineage (NCBI taxonomy): Eukaryota > Viridiplantae > Streptophyta > Magnoliopsida > Asterales > Asteraceae > Cynara > Cynara cardunculus. The sequence goes on from NC_037538.1 coordinate 19,610,418, forward strand.
ACATATCATGTATGTAAACTGAAACATCATGCATTTGTACCATCATCATATAAATCGTATAATGCTTGAAAATAAATTTATACATAGGTATGCATCCCATTGTAAGTCTCATGAAGACTCACCTGATAACGTCAATTGCTTACTTAACGGTGCTGACTGGTAACCTACAATTTATAATAGCGAACGGTACATAAATGATAATTTCTCCCAAGGCTAACATAAAGTCAACTTACGATCAACTATGTTGACTAGGGTCGACATTGGTCAACTACTCGCTAATTACTCTAAAAGTTTTATTAAGCCATCGGGACTAAGATTGAGCTTCTGGATATGCCTCTGTGCTAAGACGATAGTCTTGGGGAAGACCAGAGCCTCTGTGGACGACACAGAGCCTCTGTGGTCGACCAAAGCCTCTGTGAACCACCAGGGCCTCTGCCAGAGCCTCTGTGGTTGTAACCATAGAAAATAATTCATCGCCCAGGACCAGAGCCCCTCTGGTCTCTCTTCCAGAGCTTCTGGTCTCGTGGCCAGAGCCTCTGGTTAAACCAACCCATACTTAGGGAATAATTCTACACCAAGGGCCATAGCCCCTCTGCGGTCTCTTCTCCAGAGCCTCTGGTCTCGCGACCCGAGCCTCTGGTTCTAATTAATACTTAGAAAATAACTCATCCAGGACCAGAGCCCCTCTGTGGTCTCATAACTTGATACAGAGCTCTTCTGTCACACATAACTTGGTACAGAGTTCTCAAGCAGAGCTTCTGTATAACATAACGTAATACAGGGCTCTCACAACTTGAAACAAAGCTCATGCAGAGCCTCTGACTAGCATAATTGGACACAGAGCTCTCATGCAGAGCTTCTAACATGATACAGAGCTCTCATGCAGAGCTTCTGTATAACATTCTCTAAGTGGTTTTTACAGTGTGATACAGCGTGTTTACCATTTGAAACCTAAACCTTGAAACCGACCTTAAAACATGCAGTTTGGGACGTGAGCTCTCTAGAGATCTATACAGAACCGAAGGTATAGCTAAACCTTGTATCAACATAAAATTTGGGTCGAGTAATTACCTCTAAACGACGGGAAGCAGGGGGTTTCGTGCTTGGTCTGAACTCCGGTTCCTCCCTCTCTCAAACTCGAC